>NC_084525.1:28204635-28504635 GCF_024500275.1 Phycodurus eques
GACGACAAATTGATTACCTGGCAGAGCAAGAATAGAGCGAGCGGAAAACGGCGGCTGACAGTCATGTTATAATAATATGTTTAATGATGTGTGCAGAGGGAACAAGGAGAAAGGAGGATGGAAATAGGCGCACACAAGATGCAAAGGAATACATTTTTAAGTGTGTTCATTATTGATGTAGGGCTCTTAAAGATGCAATGTCCCTCTTATTGGAGTTCTTTTTATTTATTTATTTATTTATTTATAATCACAAAGCAGTCAGGATCCTCCTCTGGGAGTTGTAGCATTTATTAATAGGTGCATATGTCGGTGTCACATTAAACATATACCCTCCGGACACTACATTAGGTATACCTGCACAATCTCATGAGACCCAATACGAGAGCAGTATAAAAAAAAAAGTCCAAACAGTAAAATAGCATGGAGTCGAGAGCAGACCTCCCCCAAGGCCAAACAACTTTAAACTCAAATTGTACGCCTTCATAGACACACACTTCATTTCTTTGAAGGGGGTCGTAAGGATTCGGAATGAAGAAAAACAATTTGTTATTATTCATTTGATGTTTTGCTGGCGCCTAATGATGGGACAAGCCAAAAGTCACAACAACAATAACAATAAAATAAAATCAATTAATGTAATGTATAGTTAGGTTAAAAGTGAAACTATGTTTCACTTTTATTAATTATTATTGTTGTTGTTATTTTATTATAATTATTGAAATAGTTTTTTATTAATCAGAAATATATATTTGCTGTTCTATCTTGACAGGCTTGACAATTAAATGCTCTTCTATTGGATGGCAAAATGTACAATAAACTTATGTATCCACCTGTTACAATTCATACAACAGAATCAGTCAGGTCTCCCTACAAATATATCGTTTTTGTGTTCAACTAAACAAGCACAGACTTCACACTGAGTAAGTACATTTGTGACAAAATTGAGACAAGATAATGATTTCTGCATATTCATACTTATTATTGTATTTTTGTTTGGTGGTTTACCCTGGGGTTTTCTTTTCTAAGGTAAAATACATTAGGTTCCTTGGCTCAGCAAAGGTCTACTAATGATAATCATACATCAGGGGTGTTGTAGACTTCCCGCGGAGGGCTGTTATGACTGTGAACCCATATAAATGAATTATCGCCTCATATAATTACATATACACGACCAATTGATGGAAACAAGTTTTGAAATCAGAAGCCTATAAAAACATGTTTTTCAACTATAAGAACATTTCTTTTAAAAGAGGTATTGGTAACAAAAAAATGCTTGCAATATCTTATCGTTATTAAAGGTGAAGACATTTTGCAATTCTGATATTTTCCCAAGAAACACGAAGTTGATTAGCTTTCGCGAGCCACATAAAATGCTCTGGCAGGCCAGATCTGGCCCCCGAGCCACAAGTTTGACACCTGTCTCATAAGCTGGTGAGCTCGACTCATGCATAAAGTTCACTCGATAAACTTCATCTTTATGTTACTAGCAGCCTAGAGAAATACTTCCAGTCAGGTCCATAAATATTGGGACAGGGACACAATTCTCTTCTTTTTGGCTCGAAACACCAACACAATGGATTTGAAAGCAAACAAACAGGATGTGCTTTCAGACTTCCAGCTTTAATTTGAGGGTATTTACAACCAAATCAGGTAAACGGTGGAGGAATGACAACAGTTTGTGTTGATGTTTCCCACTGTTTAAAGGCTAGCTCGCTGCGTGCTGGCATCGCTTACACTCATTTGAAGAAAAGTTTCCATGGTAATCAGTGATATGGGCCCGCTGCGTTTCACATTTATCCGCTTTGTTCCATGTAGAGTATGTTTTTATTTATTATGGATAAGCGGTCCGGAAAATGGATGAATGGATGGACGAGCAGGTCACGAGTTCATAGACGTAGCGAGAATGCACACTCGACAGTAAACACTGTTTTTGTTGCCTTATTGACCAGGATAGAGCTTGTTTGTGTCGGGTTTGTGAATGTGTGAGGTGCATGCTTTTTGACCTGCTCCCTATGTTAAATGCCTTTTAATCATTGGGTTTGGCTGAATCAGTTTAGTTCTCGATATCGCAGGTATACTGCATGCACTTTTGCTTAAAATGAAAAGAATAGTTTTCAGAATTATTTTATGTTTGTCAAGTATGCACGTCTTGGTAACTTCTCTGAATAATCCAAATGGATTAATTGCATTTTGGAAAAGGGCTCTTCAAGTGCAATGAACCTTCATCACTGCGACATCATCAGCCGCATTTTGTGCTTTTATTCCGTTTAAAGGCGGCGTAATAGCACAAGGTTCATGTTTGAGTGAAAGAAGCCATATGTTAGTGTGCGACCCGTGGGAGGACCCCTCTCGCGGTTGTTGTTTTTAATTTTTACAATAGCGCTGTGCCTGTAACCCAATTTGCTGTTAACAAGATGAATTGGGGAGCAGACAAAGGCATTACTAAGTGTTGCAGCGCCAGCTCATGACTGACAGCAGCTTGTGGGAATTGCCTCGCACAAATTCCTCCTGAGTGGTTTGCCCAGAAAACATCCGAGCATCAAGGCAGATGTTGTTGATCTACTTGAGGTGGGAAACGCTCGTCCAGTTTGAAACGGGGACGAGCGAAGATTGTTCTTTTGCTCTCGGAGAATTGCACTTGAACTGTCACACTGTCTCAGTGCTTAATTTGTTCTGTGACATGCTCAAGCTTTGTGTCATTAAATCATTCTTTTCTTTTTTCTTTTATGTCAACAAATTTTATTTTTAAGAGTTTGTTGTCCACGTCGCGCACACACAAATAGAAAAATTGGACCTCAAACTATCCCAATTTGGAGCACTCTAATATTGCACTCCGTTCTAGATGCTCATTTTGATTACTCTGTCTGAAATTGAGGAACTGTGTTTAAAAAGTATAAAATGTAGTGGGAAAATAATTTGCCCCATAAAATCTAATATGTTCTACTTTGACCCCATTCGATATTCTCAAAAGCCTTGGTGGAAAGCAGTTTATCAGAATCAGAATTGCCTTTAATATCATTGTATGCATTACAACTAAATTCGAGCTGTCTACTCCTTGGTGCCTAAAATACTTACAACTTGTCCAATAAAATAAGAAAAGTACAAAACAAGATAGGAATAGTGCAAATATAAAATAAGTCTAGTGTAAATAAAATGAGAATAGTTCAATAAGAACAGTAAAATAAATAGTGGGAGAGAGTGCAAACTGTTATTGCACATTACGTGAGCCATTGTGTGTTATTTGTAATCCTGTTAATAAACAAACAACGGTGAAAACACGGCCAACTACCACAATAAACCGATACATATTGCACAACAATTTGGCACCCTTCCGTTGGAGGCCCAAGCATAGCGGGATGGTACCGAAAGCTTAAAACAAGTCCACTGTGTCGATTGGTGAGCATACAGTTGAATGTTCACTCGCAGAATAGGAGGGGAAGGCAAAAAAGAAAGTTTGAAGTAAAAGCAGAAATGTTGAGTAACTTTATTTTGAGGGTAATATGCGGAAAGTGAAGTGTTTTTCGGGGGCCGATCTTTGGCTCGAGGTCCGTGAAGTTGCAAAGTGATGCAATTGTTAGCGGGCATTAAATCTGTGTTTCGCTACGACGAGGGTAACGTCAACAAATGTTTTGATGAAATGCAGTCTCCCGAGCGCGGCACACTTTGCTGCAGCGTTTGCAGTTTTGAGCTCTCTCCCCCCCTGTAGAGATTTCCCATAATAACTTCCTCTTCATCAGCGACTTTTCCCTGTAAATGAGGAGAAATCTCAAGTCAGGTGTGATGGTGGCAGGTGCCGCTAGCTTTTGTTAGCGCGCGTGCACATGTGGATGGAGTTGTGTTTTCGTCACGATGGTGAAGCAAGACTTCTGTGCTTGAACAGATTTTTCCTAAAGTGCAAGTGGACAGGCAGATGTTTACATTGTGTACATGTGCACATGGACACAGATGCTTATATCGTGTGAATGCGAATGGGCTGACCGATATTGGTATTATATTTACAGTAGATGTCAATAGAAAGACAGATATTTACATTGAGTGTATGTGAATGTACACAGTTTCTTTATGATGTGTTTATGTATAAATGGACAGACAGACTGTATGCAAATGAACAGGCAGATGTTGCGTGTGTATATGTACACTAAATGGTCACACGGACTGTTTATATGAATGGACAGAATTATATTTACACTATGTGTACGTTACATCTATTTATTTATGTTACACATGTTTATACTTTACTGTATATGGATGTGAATGGACGGACAGATGTTTCCCTTATGTGTGTAGGGACGGACAGCTGTTTACATGATGTGTAAAATGGACTGACATAGTGTATTTTTACATTATGTGTATATATGTAAATGTGACATGGAGTGTGTATGCAAATGGGTAGACAGATACATTCTGTTTACCGAAATTATGTTTATATTATAGACTTTTTACATTATGTTGTGTGTACTGTGTATGAATGGACGGACAGATGTTTACACTAGGTGTGTATGTTTTTTGACAGACAGATATTGCCATTGTTTGTGTATGTGAATGGACTGATAATGTCAATTGTAGCTGTCCCATTAATATCATCATTAAAGGCTGTCATAATTTCCTGCCTCATGTTGAGGCTTTATATAACTTTATATAATCTATATTTCCAAACTCACTAAAAGACTTGAAAATTCAAAATACAGACAGCAAAAAAACATTTGTATTTCATTCCAATATTGTTTTTTGTTTTTCACTGAAGATTTTTCAAATTGTTGAATCTCTATCATTTTTGATAAATAAAATGATACATCAGCATAATTTCAACATTATGTCATTGTATTTAATTATGCTCTTTTCTTTATCATCATTACCTGCCTTCTCTGATTGGCTGGGAGAAATCACATGGTTCTACGGCCTCATAAGTAATCATTTGGTATTCTTTTCACCTTAAGTTTAAGTTACCAAATACATTTCCTTGCACTGTAAAAGACAAAGTGTTGACAGAAAATGTATGTCGTATGTATGGATTGATCAGATGAAGCATTTTTCTAAATCAGCAAGAAATGTCCCAAGGAAAACACATTAAGACTCCAAAATGTCCATCTTTCTCCCTCCTCCGCTACAGTGTTAACGTTCATTCACCTCACTGTCCCTCTTGAGACGTGCGCCAGTTTCCAGGCAAATTTGATTCATGTAGATGCGATGCAGAAAATAGAGAATTTCTTGTTGTGTATATTTTCACCCATTGCCCATTAAGTCTAACAATAACCAGAATATTGGGAAGGGAGTTTAGTGCAAGCTGGTTAAATCTCGTTGTGGCCATAACACATCCGTGCACAAAAACAAAAACGATGCTTCAGGACAACAGTAGCATCGGCGGGCCCGCTATCGATTACACAGCGCTGGTGGGGTTGTGTGTTTTATGTTCTTTGTGCTGAAACGCACACTTCCTCTTGCGCCGTGTGTTATTTTTACGACGAACATTCCCGCCTGAGCTTTCGTCTTTGTAATATATGCCCTATCGTCTTTTCCACGCCCAGAGATGTAGGCGTTCATCTTGTACTTGTTGACCTACACGTGTAGTGTCAGGAGGTGAGGAGTTGGTGGTGGGCGCACATGTCGGCCATATGGAGGCCTGAAAAACAAATCACAAACAGATTAGGTTCTCCTGAGTAGCAGTGTAACTAACGCTGAATGAGACCCAATTATGTTATCCTCACACCTCTTAAATAACAATTCTCATCGAAAAAATGGAAAGCATTTATTTAAGAGGAGACTTTACATTGAACAGGCACTATACTTCGATTGAATTGGACGCGTGATACATAAATACTTGTCATGGATTAAAGCAGTCATAAAAAAAGAGAAAACATTAATCTTAAATTATCTGATTTGCTTCTTATCAAACTCTTAATGAGCTGCAATTAAGATGAATTATGCAAATTAACCTTTGGCTGCTTGTGACTGCAGGAGCAATGACAACATTGGTGCTAATGTTAATGAGGTGATATGTGATAATTGCAAAGGAAAATCATCACACGGCACGGGGTGTCGTGGCTTATTATCTTATATTTTGGATAATGCCTTTTCTTATTGGGCGCAGTTATCACTTTGAACTAAAAAAAAGCAAATATTATATCGCAGTACAGAAAAAGACTGGTGCAAATACACTGATTGGCTCATGCATTTAGATGAGAAACTGTTTAGCTTTGAGCCTCAGCCTGTACTGCCTTGACATTTTGGCTAATTTTTGTCTTTTGTTTAAATGTAGCAGTTATTGTTCAAGGGAATAGTTGACACTATTTTCTTCTTGGGATTGAGATTTAAATGAGCAAAAAGTCATTCCAATGATTTTCTTTACTGCCCTCTGCAGAAAATGTGATACTGAATTGCTTATTGATCCATCAACAAATGTCTAATGAACATGATACAGCTCACACAAATCACAATACAATTTTACTTGCAGTACACTACACTATGATGATAACAAGCGCTAACTTTGTTATCTGTTTTATGCTGTATCAAGGAACCAAATTTGGTTACTTGAGTGGATATTCAAAAATGATTTTGGGCAGAAAGAAAAACCTCATTTTGAGTAAATCTGTAAAAAACAATAAAAATAAATTGTTTTTGAAAAACAAATTATATATATTTTAAATATATCATACAGTAGCTATAGATTAGCATTATCAAATCTAAAGATAAAAATACATTCATTATACATATTTTGATGGTGTTACTTAATTGGGTGTTCAGAATTAACTATGAGGTAATAATTTCACCAGCCCAAGGAATTAAAAACAACAATGATCATATTGGAAAATATTAATACATTATAAGAACATATAATGAAATATAAATTAAGATAAAATATAACAAATATAGTTTAGTGTTTACTCAAAAGTTCCACTATGCTACCATAGAACCACATAATGCTGCCGTTAGCTTTTTTTTAATGTGGCAATAAATTAGGAAATAATTTATTGCCACATTACATGATGTGAATTACACATAACAAATTAGAAAAAGTTGCATTGTAAAACTGACTTGGAATGCTATAATTGTTGAGGTGTGAAATCTAGAATTTGTATTGCAATTCAGTCTCCTTTATGAGGTTAATGACTTGCAATGTCTGCATGTTCCATTATTGAGAAATATGATTGGTTGTTTGTGAGCCAATCAGGGTGCACTTGAAGATGTATCTCTCCAACTTCCTGTTCATGTATATTTAACGACCTCTTTTGTTATTAATCACCTTCTACCAATTAGCCTAAAACGTCAACCTATTAATACTTGGGCTTTGGGCTCGGAACGATAATCAGCACACGTCTCCTCAGTAACGGTGAGCATGTGAGCAGATCACGTGTCGCCGGACACATTCCTGCGGCACTGTACGAAGTGCTGAACTTTGCACCTTTGGTAACTTCGTTTAGCGCCAGGCTGATGGCGCCGTCACAGCTTTATGTGCCCCGTGTTTTATGAGTCATCATGCGGTGCAATTACACACGACCTAATTTGATGAATCAAGTCGATGCTCAGCCGCCATAGTTGACCTTGCTGGACCGCCATCTTCCGTCTCCCGCTGCGGTTCAAACAGAGGTCTCGTGCATCCCTGATGAGATTTGGTAACTAGCTCTTGTTGGTTTCTTTTAAATGCGCTTGGGGGGGAAAAAAAAGAAACACTCAGTTAATCATAAAACAAAATAATTCAGTTCGCAGCGATGTCCATAATTATTATGCGTCTTTGCCTGTGCTCATAAAACAAACGGATTTTTTTTTTTTGTGACTCGTGTTATACAATTATAATATTTAAAGTTGCAAGCAGCGATGAACGAGCCCTCGCACGCGCCCTTCTCGATGGCACAGCCTGAAAAAAAACATCTGATCAAACTGACACCAAAGTCAAAAAAGTTTAAGAATTTATTTAGTATCAACCATTGTGTTCAGAACCTGTAAAATACACACATGGAGGATACAGAAGACACACTCCTGCAAAATATGTGAGTGTTTGGGATCCCCAAAATGCCATAAATTATTTTCAAGAAAAATAAATATGAATCAATCAAACTTTATTTGTAAGCGCTTTTCATACAAAATAAAATGAAATTAAAAGCGCATTCCATGAATTAAAAATCAGTCCTTTCCACCACTAGTCCACAAGGCCAGAGACACACACACGCATACACATTCAGGTTAAAAATAATGCTGTAATGTCCTAATAATCTGAAGCAAGAGTGCAGAGCCTACATGTGAGGAAGCACCATCTCAGGGGGATGTGGGTGGTACAAAACATAACAATTCCAAAATGGCAAATGATAATATTAATAGTAATGATGATAATAATAATAAAAACCATAACAAGACAATAATAAGAGCAAGCTAAATTAACCGTACATTGCAACTACAGCAATTCAGACAGCACCATTTTGACGGAATGGCATGAACCGAGATCAAAATGTAGGCGCTCATCCCCAAAACACCCATTTTGTTGTACATTGACATTTTCAATAGGTTGCTCTGGTAACTGCTACTTGAAAGTGAAACACTAAATATTTAAGTCATGCGACTTTTAACTGGTCAAAGTGCATTATAATCCAATCAGCGCTGTTACCTCATTTTCCTTTAGTGCTTTGAACATTAAGACAAAAAGTCTTTAACTGCTCTTTAACAGTAAACGTTCCACTGTGCCATTACTCCATTACTCAGCCAATTGTTATAAGGAGAGAAAAAAAAAAAAACAGGAGCTCTAGTGTTCAAAATGCTATTTGTTTATTTTGTCTGTTTGGTCAGATGTATGATATTTGATACTATTTGCAAATGACATTAATCAGGAAGAACTGTGTGTAACATTCTGTATTGGCATGTATTTTAAAGCAGTAAGACATTAGAATGGGACACAGCAATGTGCAGGCTTCCACCAAGGCCAACATACAAACCAAACCAGCAACATTTCTAAAAAATAATCCGCCCAAAATCCCTATTTCCAAAAACGTATTTCATAGTAGTTCTAACTGAACTCCATTTTAATTTATACAATTGTATTTCAACTACCAATGTAATCTGCTGCCACTTTGTGGGAAAGTATGGTAGTCGTGTCAATTAAATAGGCCAGGGGCATGTCGAGATTCTCTGGGGCCCCTGGCAAGAAGTACCAATGAGTCATCCCCTGGAAAAAACAAAACAAAAAAAACAAACGAAAAACACGGATGCTGGATAAACAGATATATTCAATTATACAATTGGTATCTAACAGGAATGACAAATAACTTAACTACAACAACCAAACAACAACAACAAAATAAACGTGAAATGTACAAAATTTTCAGAATGTCAAACCGCACAATCAAATCAAATAAAAAGGAATGGAAAAGCATGTAATGTTATCCCATTAAGTTTGTTTGCTGGTCTGCTGTTTAACAAATGTGTGTACCAGATACATATTCCCGCTACCCTGAGTGAGAAGTTCGCTTTATTTTTGTTGTTGCTGTGCTTGACAACTGCTAATAGGGGGCCTCATTTGCAAGTCAATATCAGCCATTTCTCGGGGCCCGCTACGAGCTCCCAGAGAGTTACAGCTCGTAAGGGGCCCTATGCGAGGGAATCCCAACACGTTGTCGTTGCAGTGTTATTGTTTTGCCATTGATGTGGGTCAATTTCAAGCAACTGTCAGGGGCGCCTTCAGCTGGGGACCCTTGCCAATTGCCCAGGTTGCCTGTCCTGTCGCAGCGCTTCAGCTGAAGGCGAATTCTTCTATCTTGAAATAAACACCGACTGATTTGAGTGTGTTTTTACAAACACCGAACATTAATGTTAGCGTCTCACAAAAAGTAAGGTGTCCTGCTAGTCTGCTATTTTATAGACCACCAGAGAGTAGAGAGAGGCATATCTCCTTATTACCAGACAGCGTGGCATCCAAATGAAGCCATTATTTTAGGCTAAAATGACGACATATTGTTGCAATAAGCTCACCGTGCCTGAAGGTCCTTTGTGTTTGGAGGTCGCCCGCCCGCTTGTGTCTTCACAACGCGCTGAGCGAGTCAGTTGAAACGACTTAATTGATACTCATTAAACAGCGGTGACAGCTTCAGTGTCCGTGATGGATGTGGAATAATTGTGTTGTGCTCACAACTTGATTAAGAGAAGCAACAACAGTGGCTGACTAGTCTGTCGGACCGCCGCACCCGCGGGACATCCGGAAACATAGTCAAGCCACGGGAGTCGAACCTTTGATTTGAGCCGATTAGAATTTCAAGGTTTCATGTTATTGAAAAGTAGTATATACTGTCTAAATAACTCATTTTTACATTTGTTTGAATGTAAAGTTAATAAAGGGTTTATGATGGTGACAGTTTAACCCTGGAACAAATTACATTGATATTATTTTCAATGGAAATCTTTCTTTTGAATCTCTGAAGCCAACCGGCATCCTCATTGTGTTTCACTGTAACTTCGTTCATAAGACATAATGTAAATCCAATTAATATGTTCTTACATTTGATGAGTACTACATTTGGCGTCCTTTTGTTGTCCTCTTCGTTTTATCATCATTGAGGCCCTTGTGAAAGAGGATACACACACAAAAACGACACAGTACAAAACACCTGACCATATTGTCCTGGAAAGTGTTGGTTGAATTCCACGTCGTGATTAGCACATCTGCTTCACAGTTGTGGGGTTCAGGGTTTGAATCTTAGCTTTGGTCTTTCCGTGTGGAGTTTGCATGTTCTCCCTGTGCTTGCGTGGCTTTTCTCCAGGTGCTCCGGCTTCCTCCCACATTCCAAAAACATGCGTGTTAGGTTCATTGAGGACTAACTTGTCCATAGATGTGAATGTGAACGTGAATGGTTGTTTGTCTACATGTACCCTGTGACTGGCTGGCGACCAGTTCCAAAGTCAGCTAAGATTGACTCCAGCTGGACCCGAATGAAGACAAACCAACTTGAACCACCCAAGTTCTGAAATTACAGGACACTGTATACAAATTCTAATTGAAAACCCCTCATCGGCCATTCTAGGCTGCCGTGCAATACACTTAATCTAAAACTGGATGCCGTTATGATGGCTTATTTTATATTTTTATTCATCTGCAATATCTTATTATTTGCGCATACAATAAAGTTGTCTGGTGTCAGCCAGATGACAAATGTGCTTCCAGTGTGACTTAAGTTTGATATTGGAGGCATTTGGAATTCACTGTCTCACTAATGAGTTCACGAAAAATGGTGCCATTTCGAGGAGAAAATGAATGCCAGTGAAACTTAAAGAATATTATTGTACTGTCTTCAGAATGGTGATATTCCATGAAGCTGCCCTGATTTGATGAAATAGTGCATCATATCTCTCCTTGATGTTTTTCTGTATGCTGGCCCATGAGCAGGAAAAAAAACAAATAAGTTTGTCACTTTGACATTCTAAGGCACTTACAGCTGATTAAAGCCACCCCCCTCGAAGACATTAAAGATAGGAGGATTTGCAACTTTATCCTCACATGATTAATATTACACAGGGAGATCTTTATACAGGAAGCGGCTTGCTCGTCTGGCGCACCGCAAAGGCCACCGGTGAGAACTGTGCGGACATGTCACGCGCACACTTTCCGTGGGCGGCCGCCGATCGCCACTATTCACCACGCTGAGCGATTGAGCAACAGCAGAGGCCTTTTTCCAGCTGGCAGCAGCCTTCTACAAGCACCGTGGGCAGATTGTAGTCAGCTTTGATGCAGCGCTTTTTTTTTTTTTTTTTTTTTTTTAACCTTTATATTTTCAAGGTCACACATCTACTATTAACATGGTGCTCAATTTACTCTATTTCCAGCAAGGCGAAACAACCCTAATTCGGAGCAGAACAGTGGATGGTAGTAGACGCCTTCTGTATATATATATATAGTTTATCATTAGGCTTCATGCCAAAATGAAGAAAAGGGTAAAAAAATCTTGAGATTTTACTAGATCCTTCATTTTATGAGCAAGAACCTTTTGCATTTCTATGCTCATCCATATAAGATATTGATAATGTATATTTTAGATTTTAATTATTATTATGATTTTTTTAAATAATGAAATCATTACCCCAGTAAAGTGAACGGAGCCCTGTTAAAAATACACATTTCAAAAATAGAATACTTTCGATTAATACCGGTTACAGGTCACATTATGTTTGTTTTTCAAATGAGCTGTTATGGTCTGATTTTAAAACCCACTGTACAGTACCATGAACAACCGGGGGATGCCTGGTGGGGTCTCGACATTGTGTGTTGTTTTGTACTTTTACTCTGTGTGTGTGTGTGTGTGTGTGTGTGTGTGTGTGTGTGTGCGTGCGTGCATGCGTGTGATGTTGGCAGTGACCCAGCTGAGAAGTTGCGATAGTGTCCAGTCATTTCCTTGAGGGACCTCATCAACCCCTCAAATGTCTTCCCCTCTTGCCCGAGGACATCCATATTCATTTCCTTCTCTGATTTGGCTGAAATGATGAAAAGCTGCCTTGGCTCTTGCCCCCGCCCTTCTTATTTCCTGCCAAAGGTCGCCTGCATTTCAATTGGTGGTAAAACCTCAAGAGGGTCTGCTAAAACACAAGCTATGTCAGCTGCTGTTGTAGGAAAATAGACAGTTACTTTTTAGATTGTCTCTGCGCAGCATGCGGACGCTCCGTTGATAAACACTGTTATTGCAGTCAAGTTGGGCCATTGTCTTGTGCACATGACTGCTTCCTCTGGCTCTCTCCTCACAGACATCTACCACCACGACCCCATAAAATAAATATGGTATTCAGTGTCAAGTCACGAGGGTGGGGTGATATCACAGGGAGAGATAACCGCACTGTGATTAAATCATGTGGGTGGCTGTTTACTCTTTCAGCCTAGACAGGAAGTGAATGTTCATCAAAATAACATACGGCGGTAACTCAGCTCTCTAATTATTGGTAGTGTTTGATGATGAGCCTCAGGTAGCCTATTCAACTGCTCTACTACGCACCACAGCAGGGTGTGGAGGCGCAGCCCCATCGTCACGGCAACGCCGAACACATGAGTACACAAAGGGAAGTCCCCGCCGTAGGAGTCGATCATCAGGCTGGATAAAGAGCTGGAATGTAACTAGAGGTGTGTGCACGGCGAAGGGTGTGTGAGCATCCCACTAAGATTGACAACTCATTCCGTTCATTTACATGGCGTTCTTCCAATTATTTGGTTATTTGTTTTTTTGTGGGTTATTTTTACTATTCTGTTGTTAAAAGTTGCGAGCTGTACCAAAACGATGAATCCACGCTACTTTTTAACTGCCCCGCGACTGACTGGCAACTAGTCTAGTGTGGGATAAGCTCCAGCTCACCCGGGACCCGAATGACGACGAGCCGACCATGGACCACTTTTTGACACCATTCTGCAGTTGCAGGGTACCAAAATGGCGGCGATAGAAAGACCGAAGCGCTCAGATTGGTTCAGTGCCGTAGTGAGCTAAACTGAACACGGCCGCTTGGTGGCTTTAGAGGTGTCTCCCGCAGATTTACGTCCCTCGGAACCCTGTGTGTCTATTGTTGGCCTGCGAATCTGGGCCACATGTGATAACAGCATTATCCTTTTGCAGTAAGCTTGTGGAGCTCCATGATTTGGGAGCCGGCAAAAAGGCAAAACTACATGTGTACTATTTTGTTTTCGAAAGCAGGGTACCCACATACTGATTTTTAACATTTTGTTCTTATGGTTTGTGATGTACTCAAGATGACTAACATAGCACACCACGCATAATATCTCCACCGACAATAGTGAATCTCCTTCCAAATGAGGGGTGTCGAAGTACAGTACAGTAGGACTCGTTAATTGCATTACGGTGAAAAGCTCTTCTCAGACATGTTATACAAACACTTAAAACACCGACTTTTTCCTCTATTTCTTTACAGCAACAGCGCAATCTTCAGATCACTTCCATTTCCTGTCACAATCACAGAGTTCATGGCTCGGACCGACTCTGTGTTGACCACATACATAAGGAATTACAATCACAAATGTTGAACAGGTTTAACATTTGTGATTTTCGTCCGTTTTCCGATCAGGTAGAAAGAAAAATCACTCAAAATGCATTCCACAGAAGGATAATAGGTTAGTATAATATTACAGAGGAATCCTATAATCAGGCTTTTGCTGACTTTGATTGGAAGGGAGGAAACATGCTTCAAATTTGGCTGATTATTGGTATGCATCTACCCCCCTTATGCTGCCCTGAGCATCTCATCTAGTTGTATCACACGACACACACTGACATGCCTCCAGTTATTTTTTTGCTGTCGCTTTGGTACATTTCTCAGATCAGCTCCGACATTTGCAAAACATTTCTCAAAACTATTCGTTCAAATAACAAAACACCATTGATTGTCTGGAAAAGCCGGTCTCTTGCAGAAAATCCTTAATTCATCTCTCAAAAGTAAATACTGTATCTCTGTCAATGAACATGTCAGTGCCATCAGAATGACAATCCTTGTGTCACTGTATGGATAAGACAGTCGAATTGCTTAGTCATGTTGCCAATGTAACAGTGTACTCTGGATGGATGTCCTGATGTAAACGGCGGCCACTGTTTTGATGACAATTATTCTAAATTGTAAGTTATACCTAATGGGTATGTGTGAGATTGATTGCAAGAGACGGGACTGTACTGTAATTCGTCGACAGACCATGTCAATATCCATCCATCCATCCATTTTCTGAGCCGCTTCTTCTCACTAGGGTCGCGGGCGTGCTGGAGCCTATCCCAGCTGTCATCGGGCAGGAGGCGGGGTACACCCTGAACTGGTTGCCAGCCAATCGCAGGGCACATATAAACAAACAACCATTCGCACTCACATTCACACCTACGGGCAATTTAGACTTGTCAATGAACAAACCATGCATGTTTCTGGGATGTGGGAGGAAACCGGAGTGGGCCGGAGAAAAAACACCCAGGCACGCGGAGAACATGCAAACTCCACACAGGCGGGGCCGGGGATTGAACACCAGTCCTCAGAACTGTGAGGCAGATGCTCTAACTAGTTGCCCACTGTGCCGCCCCATGTCAATATAATACATAAATAAAATGACAGCACTTCATAGCACAAAGAAAAAAAAATAAAAGAAAAAAAAATAAATAAAAGTATAAATGTGAACATAGAACAGTCAGGGAAAACTGTATATGCAGTTCTGTAAGAATTACAGTACACTCGTTCTAAACTTGACATTCCTGGCTTTTTAGTCCACGAATTCTCATGCACATCACAACGAATATATTCTCTTGTGATGAGCTATTTCAGAAAACTGATTGGACATTGGTTGATATAATGCTTTACACCTTTCCCTTTGTGAGAGAAAGTCAAGATTCACCTGACAAAAAACTGTAATAGAAAGTCTATTGGAACTGTATAGAAATATGCTTGACAAATGTCAACTTGTTCAACCATTTTGCATGTTAAGACTCTATGCGATGAACTAATGACTAAATGTTGTGGAGGGTGAGACTTTTCAATTGAGAACACTACAGTGGAAAACATTCGATAATCTATCAATTTAGTCAAAGAAATGAGAAACTGCTTTATGGTGTGCACAAGTAATACAATGATGGCAAGATTAGTTTGGAGAATTTCAATTCGGATCTGAGAAGTGACTGAGAAAAACTATAAATAATGACACATTGCTCTGTTCTAATCTGTACCAAAAAAAAGTACTCTACATATGTCTTTGTGTTTTAAAGTGGAAAATACAGATTTTTAAGAGGGTGAGTAAAACTTTGAGAACTGCTCTGGGACGGCATCCAACTAATTGTAAACAGCTGCAGGTGATCACCCTTCAGACTGCTAATGGGGCAGGCTAGAACTGAAAAATAATCCTGGTCCAGTTCTACCCCGGAAAACACACAATTCTGATAATGGGGCAGGCCAGAACTGAAAAATAATCCTGGTCCAGTTCTACCCCGGAAAACACACAATTCTGCTAATTCAAAGAAAAATCTTAATGAATTGTTGAGGCGTTGATACTTTGTGAGTGCCCCAAATGGCTAAAAGTAGATAAAACGGGAAGGCTTTCAATCCTTAGCTATGTCAGATGATCGTGAAAAGTTCTTAACATTTTACATACGCCCTGGTGATATTGAAAGAGGCCATGTCCATCAGGAAGTCTTTCGTTGCGGGGTCAATTCGACAAAACATAATAATAATGTTTCAGTTGTTGCATTTGAGGTTGAGCGATGTGACCTGTATCTCACATTTTGGTGACCTCACTGACTTTTAGCCGATACCGATATCGGTCTGATCCGATTTCAGCAATAATCATACAACCTTTACTTATTTTGTAGTATGGTTAGAAAAGGATTGATCAAGTGTTATTACTCAAACAGAGAGCAATAATCAGCAGCAGTAGGTATAAGACAAACTGACCCATTTATAATTAACAGCACTTTCAGTAAGTCAGCCTGGTCAGTGAGGAGCGCTGGTGAGTGGAACTCAGTACCTGAGGAGGTTAAACTGCTTACAACATACAAGGCCTTCACAAAAAAACTGAAAATGTGGTTAGTTAACACCTATAGCTGCCAACACTAAAAGACAAGTATGTTATTATGGGTTTTTTTTTTGTTATGATCAAATGATTTGTGGTTTTATTCTCTCTTAATAGTATAGTACGTCTTTGATGATGTATCCTGTATTATATTGTCTTGTAGATGTATTTTACTTCTTTTTTACATCATGGCCAGGGGACTACAGATGAAAACTAGCCTTCTGGCTAATTCTGGCTTTTTTAACCATGTGTATTTCATGTGTTTCATGAAATTGCATTGTCCCCTTTCAAATAAAATGATTAAAAAAAAAAGAAAACACTGGGATATATTAAAAAAAATGGTTTTTATAGAGTGTGTTTGCGTCAGCATTTTTAATTTATTATTATTTTTTTTTTACTTTATTGTCACGGCGTGCTGTTCTCTCAGTTTTAAAGCCTATCCCTCCAATGCTCCTTGAGGTGCCTGGGGTTGTCAAAACAATAACCATTCACAAAGACCTTCAATAAGCACTGTGATATGCATGCCAAGCAGCAGCTGGCAATGTCACTTGGTCACATCCCCTTCAACAGCGTGTTGCTAATGTGTATAGTGTAGTAAATCCGGTATATGTGCAACCTAGGTCCACATTTGGCAAAACAGGTCTAAGCACTTCCCACAGTTCAGGTGAAGGGTGAAGGGGACCGTGACATAACACAGGATCTCACTACAGCCAAACATGAAATATTTGATATTTAGGCTTCGTTCATGTTTACATATGTCAAATCATATTTGTATAATTAAGTTATATACATGTATTTAGCTATTTTCCAAAGACACCAGCCATCCTTCCATCCATCCACTTTCTGTGTCCCTTATCCTCACTAGGGTCGCACGTGTGCTGGAGCCTATTGCAGCTGACTCTGGGCAAGAGGCGGGGTACACCCTGACCCGGTCGCCAGCCAATTGCAGGACACGAGCCATGAAAAAAAAAAAAACATTTTAGCAAGTTCGGCTTCAAACAATCATGCCATTAAACCGTAGTCATGCTCCTTAGCGTAACATACACAGGAAGTCAGCTGAACTGTTTTCCTGGTTTTGTCACGTGACGTTCAGCATACAAGAGATTTAGTAACTTTGATAGAGATGTGTTCTGAAGTAACAAAACAACTGCACTGTGGTCCACCATTGTTGTTTTGGTTAGGAAGTACTCATGCATGTTGACACACTTACGCTGAGACCAATTTCAGGCTCAAAAACACTGTCATACAGTGTATGAACAAACAGACACAGGGTTTGTATCCGTTTTCAGGTGAAAACAGTGTCTTGTAAAGACCCTCTAAGAGTTAGGCTAACCCTCAGTTTGCTAGGCTAGTACTCTAACTGTGAAACATCCATCCATCCATCCATTTTCTCACTAGGGTCGCGGGCGTGCTGGAGCCTATCCCAGCTGTCATCGGGCAGGAGGCGGGGGTACACCCTGAACTGGTTGCCAGCCAATCGCAGAACTGTGAAACAATAGGAACAAATTGAACGCAGGATCTAGCCCTTGTGGTATACCATGACCTTAGCTAGACCATTTGAGCATACTCTTGATCCTGGTCTTGTAACGACTAGTGCCAGAAATTCCACCTACGTATTTTCGATCATTTGGTACACATTTTCCAACAAAGCAATCATTGATAGTGAGGTCCAGTCAGTCACTTTTAGATTTTCAGAGTGAGACCTGGGAAGCTGAGAGGGCCAGAAACAACAGGGATGTGCTTAGAGACTGGAAATGAGGAGATGAACTACACATCTCCAGCGTACAGTACATCATTAAGCGTGTGTGTGTGTGTGTGTGTGTGTGTGTGTTAGTTCGCGGGGGGGGATTGTGTGCGCGCGCGCTCGAGCGAACTCCACTCATAAATATCCTTCCCAGCAGCATACCACCCTCATTTCCCCCTCCAAAAGGGGCCTCTCTGATTGTGATGGCAAAAGGATGTCGCTGTCCGGGTGATAGTGTGCTGCTGATCTGGGCACATCTCACCGCTATGAGCCCAAGAGGCAGGCCCACCACTGATCGCTTGCCCGAGGGGGGTACGTGGGATGGGGGCTTGTCTGAGGGCCTGCAGCAGGAGCTGTCTCCTCCACTGGGCTTGGATTTATATTGTTGGTCCTAATGACCAATTCTGACTCAGTGACTACATATGATTTTTTGGGACTACAGAGGACTGTAGTTACAACTGACTCTGATAGTGTAGTGGTTCACTCACCTGACGTCCCTCTCAGTGATGGTGCAAGTGTGAGTCTGAATGGCAGTCAGCATGGATAGGTGTGAACTCCCCGGGACGCTGAGCAGGATCAGCGGTACGTAATGGATGCAGGGGTGGATGGTGTAGTTACGTATTCTTTATGCCATATCACGATGCTTACATTTACTGAATTCTTGAAACAACCTGTGCGGACACGCCACGCAAAGCACGACTAAACAACTACACAGGTTAAGCCACGACATCAGCCAGTGACAGTCACACAAGTCAATAAACATATTAAACATTCAATATCATTTAATATGAGTATGGTCTGGACTGAATCTTTCTGCAATAGGTTGCAAAGAGATATATCCTTTACATTTAATCCACCATATTATCACTATTTTATGGCAATGTATCGCTAATTGAATTAAAGATGAAATTTTACAACATAGTCCTGCAGTTGTAGAACCCATTTTGATATGTACTACTGTGCTCTCACTTGGGTCAGTCAAACGTTATTAGTAGTACAGAGTAGAGCCGCTGCTCCTTCACATCGAGAGGAGCCAAATGAGGTGGCTGGGGCATCTGATTCGGATGCCTCCCGGACGCCTCCCTGGTGAGGTGTTCCGGGCACGTCCCACCGGGAGGAGACCCCGGGGACGACCCAGGACATGCTGGAGAGCCTGTCTCTCGGCTGGCCTGGGAATGCCTCGGTATCCCCTCGGAAGAGCTGGAGGCAGTGGCTGGGGAGAGGGAAGTCTGGGCGTCCCTGCTAAAGCTACTGCCCCCGCGACCCAACCTCGGATAAGCGGTAGAAAATGGATGGATGGATAATCTTATTAAAACACTTCAACCTGTTTAAACATACTTTGAAAAGTATAATTTAGCGCCTGTTCTCACTCTTTTGCTGTCAAGAAATGGGTCATATAACATCACTTTTAGGAAATGAAAAGAAGGACGCTGCAAATTAAAATGTTAGTACACACAGGCTAATTAACCTTATATTAGCTTGCTGAGCTCTTTTAGTTTTTTGCAAATATTTTGGCAGTTTCTTGTCAAATTTTGGCCATGATGATGGAATATTTACTCGAGTTATAGCTGCGTAAACGGTCCTGTCTATAGCCTGCCGCACACTGAGCAACGGGGCGGAACCCGACTGAACTGTCATGCAGCGTGCGTAGCTTGGCAACAGTCTCATGATTTTGCCGCAATTCAAAATTTGAATCGCCGGCGCACACAGTCGCAACGTCCCAGTTTACAACGCATCAAAATGCATGGAAGCTTTCCCTCATGCTGGTATAATGTTATGAAGTAAACTATATTGTCAGTATAGCATCAAACGCCAATACTGGCTCGCTCTTCAGGGCATCCATATATCTAATCGCTCAATGCGCGAGGTCGCCTCGGCAACTCTTACTTTTATGCGATGGGCCGGTTCGACTGCATCGCGCAGTGTGCAGCAGTCTTAAAACCTTACAATTGTCCATCAGCTTATTCTACTGTTTGAAAATTGTAATGCTTGAATGTAGGTCTTCTAAAGAGAAATTGCAGACAAGCAACATGTATACTATTTGAAAATGTGCTTTGAAGCTTCTTTATTGAAAAGAATTCAGTAAATTATTTTTCATGCCATTTTTGGCATTCTGACTTGGGAGGCCGAGCACTCCTATATGTCAGATTCTAGAATCACCTTGTCTTTGTGGCTATTTGGACCACACAGTCTAAAATTAGCTGTATTCTTTTCCCCCCAAGAAATGCCTGAGCTCACATCGGATCTTTTGAGTTCTTTCTCAAATCAACGACTCACTAATTAGGCCCTGCTTGCTGCGGTGTAATTGGGGGCAGATGGAGGTTGCTCATTCTCGTTTTTTTGCTATTTTGCCCGTTTGATAAGTGCACACTTTAGCCGAGCCTCTGTTAAGCAGCGCGACCCTCCCGAGTCTCGCTTTTCTTTTATTGCCACAACTCGTGTGTCTTTCATCAGTCGTTGGACCCACCGTCTATTCCCTTTTTGGGCTTCGGCAGAACCACCCCCCTCCTCCCTACTGCCTCTTCTCTGAGAGTTTGACACTGTCCAGGTCCGTCCTACTTGGCGAGCAGGAATACTGCACAGAAAGGCCCGGGTTTATTTCCTCTTCTTGTGAATCATATATCAGTACAATTCCCCTCTGTGCTGTTTGGCAGCGGTGGAATGACGGGTGTCATTTATCATGCCGACTGAAAGAGGCTGTGGGAAAAGGGATTTGAATCCTCCTGGAAGCGTGTGGACGCTGCTCGGTGGTGAATCATTAAACGGAGGCAGGATATGAGAAACTCCTAACTTTGCTTCCCTGACTGGCTGTGTTGTTAATAGTCTCAAGGATATGATTTTCCAGTTTGAAATGAACATCTAAACTTTGATTTGTCCCGCTGAGTCCTTCACAAAGTCGTTCTCAATTGTGAGGCTCCTTGGCCCTGTTAGATCATTTGATTAGCACTGCTTTTGTCATATCCTTGTCTGTCTTTCATCAGCTCTTTTCTGCCTCTTTTGGTTTTTGAAATTGTGCTTTATAAACATTTTGTGTACCTTTTGGGTTTCTCTTTTCACTTGTCAGGAATGGTTACTCCCCCCACCCTCATCCCCCCGCCATATTTTCTTAGACGGCTGATCAAAGAAGTCGACTCATGACGGGCTGTCGCCGGCTCCTCAGCCGCGATGGCAGCAAATAAATATGTGTGGCGCTTTAACGTGTCCTCCGAAAAACACACTCCTAACCCCCGCTGCTCTAATTGAGTCAAACTTCCAGAAAACTGAATGCATTTGCAAAGGTGCCCAAAAAAAAAAAAAAAAAAAAAACACATCGTAAATCTGCCGCCGATCGGTTGCCATTGCACCCCCACTCAAAGACCAACCAGGTTGCCAAAACGGGTTGCTGCAAAAAATCAAAAACACAGTTCTTGTCAGTCATACTGTATGTGGACCTAAAATGTGAACTGAAGTTTGCTGCCTTCAGATGGGTTGACAAAGAAAGCAAAACTGAAAATAAACAAAGGGAGTGGAAGTGTGGTGCAGGACCATTTTAAAAAGAAAATACAGAAGTTCATTGCAAATAGGGCAATACTGCACACAACAGATAGAAGGTGTCAGGAGGATGGAGTGAGGTTCCCCAGGCTGATGAAGTTAGCGTGTCCATGTTGACATGCTCACTTCAGTCAGTACTTTATTTACTTACCCTTGACTTGTCTGTCTGATTGTGAAGATGTTTAGCTCTGAGCTTCAGACTCCACTCTCTTTGTACGACCAATCCACATAAAGAAGACTGGATCAGCAGCTTTATTCAGATTGTTATTAAGGGACTAGACTTTTGCACGGTACTGTAAAATCAAGAACAAGCATTGGTTCGTATTTATTAGAATCAATGACCAATCCGATAGCCTTAGCAGTTGTTTTATGCTCTGTCTTGCACACTGTTCTATATTGTGGTTTCCCAAACCGAGAGTGCGTGACCCTTCCCAGTCCTGCCACCAAGTGCAGATGCCCCCGAGGTAAACGAAAACATTTGCTTGTTGCCAGAGCAGCTCACGTCCGGGTTCGTACGGGACAACACGAGTTGGCAGCTGACGCGTGTACCAAGCAGAACCGTAGACCGCGGCGGTGGCCTACTTCTTTTCTTTCCGCATGGGCCACAACCCAGAAACACAGCTCAGTTTGTTCCTGACAAAGACTGACCTGCATTCAGGTGAAACTCAGCCTACACCGGCGGCGGTCCTCCTCCTTCTCCTCCTCATCCTCCTTTTGTAAATTCTGCAGTTAAACTTGACACGGACGCTGGCACCGTCATCTCATATCAGCATCTGCAATTACCAGACGAGCCACACTCAGATCCCACGGGGGATTGTGATTGCAATTAAAAGCATCAGGCAAATGTTAATTAAGAAAACTACTTGAAACTAGAAAGAGGGGATGTTTTTAACATTTGTCACTTTTAACCTCCATCTCCTTTTTAAAATTTAATTTGCACTGGTGCAAATTACAACAGAGATGCAATCAAGATTCTTTTTGTCTTTGTGCTGAGTTGTCATTAAGAACATATATTATGCTGGCACTATTATTTGGACTGCCAACATGCCATTTTGCAAGCTTCCAATTACATGACGATTATAACCGAGGTCTAATTGCACTGAACGTAAGCTTGTTTTTTTGCTTGACATCACTGCTTCACAATTGAGGCAGTTCATCATCACTTAGTGCCTTATTTTTGTCAGGGTGCACACTACTGATTGCAGGAAATGCCCCTCGCATAAAATGGTCTGGCAAAAAAAACAACTCAAATATGAACGTATTCTAAGCAGTAATACAAGTGTCTAAAGAAGTAAACCACTACAAAATAAAACAAACATACATTAGAAATTTGAAGGCCTTGTAGTGTCGAGGCAAAAGGAACGTTTGAAGAGGAATACTTGGTCTTTTGGGTACATACTATTTACATTAGCATCCATCCGTTTTCGACAGCTCTTGTCCTGATTTGGGTCGCAGCTGGAGCCAATGCCAGCTGACTTTGGCAAGAGACACCATGCACATATTGACAAACGAGCAAAGAAGGTTTTGTGGAACTTCAGAGGCTTATTTTTTTCCCCAAAAAATGTTGATTCATTGCAAATTGCATGGCTTTAAGGGTGTTCAACTTCAGATGTTCCACTATACTTATTTTGATCCATCGTAGCTGTATTGGTGTCAACATTGAGTTGGAATTGTGTGAGTTTTCTGCACTGCCGGTTTAATTACTATGCAGTAGATTGACGCATCCTAACCCATGCATACTGTAAGTCAAAGCTAAAGAGTGAGTGTAGTTTTTATTGCTAGTACCGAGGGACAGACTGAATAATCAATTAATTGACCAATGACGATGCTTTTCATTGTGTGGAATAGATTGTTGATTAATTGTGTCTTGAAGCAGAGTCCAAATGGAGTGCACTACTGTTCTGCAACCAGCAGAGGCGCTGTTGATTCAGTTTGTTTGCTGTCTGAAAAAGCCCAAAGTGACGTCAGCTGTGGGCAGTTGAGGTACATCATGGAGACTTTGCTGTGGCAGAGCTCCTCCGGGAAGCATTTTTCTAATCAATGCGACAATGGCATGGAAACAGGCATGGAGATCAGAACATTCCAAGATAGGGTCTCCCCTGCTTCCAAAATAAAACATTTATTGATCAAGTCATTCTTAATGTACGGTAGTCAAATGGCCATCGCAATAAATACACGTATGCCAACATGTCTGAAGGTTGAATATTTTCAGATATTTCTTTGTTTTAAAGGCCAAAAGCCACCATAAACTGAATCCTCTACCAAATAGCCTAGTTGAGTTATTTACGTTTGGAGCTTCTCGGACATACAAACTGTTAGAGGAATGTTCACCAGCTGACACTGCTGCAGTTCATCGGGTTATTAAATCAGAGGCAATACGAGGCCGACTTGAGGCCATTGTGTTGATTGATGAGCTGAGCTTTATTTGCTGAGGCGGTGCGTTTGTTCCGCCGTAATTGTCTACCAGATGGCTAAGCTAACTGCTCTTCAATACCTTCAGACCAGCAGGGATCTGAACATTTCCCCGCGTACTAATGACATCACATCCCTAAACAACATTGCCTTGCTTTTTTTGGATCGCTCATTTTCAGGATTGCTTCCATTGACTCAGTGGGAATCTGTTGTTAATTTGCCATTTCGAAGACGCTCCGTCTTTAAAGTCAAAATAGAACACTCAAACATGTGAGTGGGTTCGAGGTCTACCTGCAAGAAGTCAGATTGCAAGAGAAAAAGGATGGTGGTGGCAGCGGGAGTCATCCATCACCGCCCCTCAAGGGGAGCTGGAGCTAAAGCTGCTCTGAAGTGCGATCTGTCAGCTGCTCTTGTGCTTTGGGGGCGGGGGGGGCATTTGTGGGGGACAGCAAGGGGGTCGGTTTGGGTTCATGCAACTACTATGTACACAAGCGGAAGTGTTCCTGTTGGACTAACACTAATATCTAGGTTTTTATGAAAGGCCTCCTTATTGTGGATGAGTTTACCCCCTCCTTCTGTTTAATGCAAGCATTTTTTGGTAACTTGTACGTGGCCCCGCCTACCACATTGAAACCGCCAAGCACATCCCCGCAGATGTTGAGCCACATCTGTCGATACGTCCCAAGATGGATCGTTGTTCTGCATGCTTATTGATTCGGGACAGGCCAGAGATATAAGTATCATTTGTCATTTCTGGAATTATTTGGAGTCCTAGTTAAAGCCCAGAGTGGGAGGTGCACCGGGCCTTGAGGGGAGTGGGTGGGTTGTCGGCTGTTGGGGGTATTTTTGGACTTTGATGAATGACTGCACAGCTTTTTTTTTTTTTTTTTACTGTGAGCACTGCGGCCCTTTAACTACAATTTGCTTTCAGCGCGCTCCAAGAAAAACAATGCGACGGGTCTGAGCTCTGAGCAGCAGCATCCTGTCATGCGGCGTAGCCCGGCCAGCAGGGTGGTCCCAGCAGCAGCGAGGAAGGGAAGGGAGGGGTCAAGCTTTCGGACATTACGTGCTGCAGGCCATTGTAAGCTGCACTGCTGGCGCCTGGGCACAGGCACAGTTGCCAGCCAGAAAACAGCTCCGAATTAGAATACTTAGAAGTCAAAATCATACTTTTTACTCTTGAATCTCCAATCCTCACATCATCTGTAGCTGAGATATTGTTGAACCTCCATTTTTTTTTTTCAGATTTACAATTTTTACCATAATCCATTGCAAGGTGAAATTGTTGTCTTCATAAAACCTTTATCACTTTATCATATAAGTGAAAACATAAGTTACTGATAATATTTAGATGTAAAACTAATAAACAAATTGGTGACAAATATGCAAAGGGAGTCCCACCGGGAGGAGACCCCGGGGAAGACCCAGGACACGCTGGAGAGACTACGTCTTTCGGCTGGCCTGGGAACGCCTCGGGGTCCCCCCGGAAGAGCTGGATGAAGTGGCTGGGGAGAGGGAAGTCTGGGCGTCCCTGCTAAAGCTACTGCCCCCGCAACCCGACCTCGGATAAGCGGTGAAAAATTGATGGCTAGATGGAAACAACTTGTACGACAGCAAATATGTGAATGAAGAGCACTTCAGGGTTATATATTAAAACAATGAGAAATAGAACAGCAAGTACGGTGGCAACTGAGCATGCCTTCTTGTTCTGGTGACAAGGTATTCTTACACCATGTGCCGTTTATAACCTTGAAACCTCTTGTTCGGGAGTTTTTCACCGAGCACCCCGTGTACTTTAAAAGGGTCAAAAATGAGGAAAGCGTCATTGGTAGCTTCCCTGTATCGCTTGAGGATTTCATCCTGTCCCATTTCGGGCTCCGAGCCAGCAGCAGACCGAGCTTCATTACTGTATGGATCATCTTTTAAGACCGTTAAAGATCAGCAAGCACTACGGTCTGCTCATGACTCGGAGGACTTCATTACTTCGCAGCACTTTGACTCGGTGAGCTCAACAGTCGATGGAGGACTTTAGTTTGAGTTTGGTGAGCAGACAAAAGTAACAAGAAAAAAATAAATAAAAGCAAGATGGCAAAGAGAAGGAAGTCAGACATTTGAATGACAGTTAATTATTTGCCTTGTCTATCAAAGTGTGTTTTGATGCAGGGATCCAATCAAACATGATCCAAACAACTTCAAGCCTTCAAATGGAAATGATTTTTAGCGCGCACTCACTCACACACTCAGGACTGATGGTATCGCCACAGCTTCTCAACACTCGATAGCCATTGTCTCTTCATTTTCATTCTAGCCTGCCAACATGTCTGTTCGCAGCGGGATGGCAGCAGAGCGAGCACCCCCAACCGCCCTTGATCCCACTCATAGCACATAGGCCCACTGTATCTGATAGTATCAAGTAAGGATGGAATCAAAGACAAATTACACTGGTCAACAACAAATGCATTGTCTAAGATATTTTTAGCTAATAGAGGACAATTTTGATGTGCTGAATCCAAATATCACATTGTATTTTCTCAATCATGTCAACGTTTTGAACTATGGCCATATGTTTTTGTTTGCATGTACAAGTATTTTCACTTAAGAGGTTCAAATAAACAGAGGTTCATACCCTGAATATTGTACAATTATGACGTAACATTGAATTTACAGGTACTTACTTTTATCAGTCTATTATTCAATTTACAGTAAGCAAAGTTTGTAAAATTTGATAAATAACCTGTTAACATGTTGGCATAGAACCCTGCCCTGAACAAGAGAAAAGGATGTCATTTTCGGATTCAGTGATGCAAAATTGCCCTAAATCAGTCGAACAAAATAGAGACAACTTACAAGAAAAAACAAAAAACAGTGTTATTGAGCAATTGTTATTTTTACCCTCAACAAAATGAAATGAAGAAATTATGTTAGAAGTATCCCCCCCCCCCCCCCAAAAAAAAATAAAAAATAAAAATAAGGTAATATATATATATTTTACCTTTACCTTTGGACGGCACTGATTAAAATACCAATACAAGTATTTTCCAATACATATTGAAACATGTTTCTAATTTGTAAGAATCATCATTATATTTATAATAATAATTTACCTGTGTCATATACTATTATTTCAATACATTTAATATTTATCATATCAGAATAAGACTACCTTTATTGTCTTTGCATTAAAATACAACAAAATTGGAGCGCTCCTCCAGCCTTATTGTGAGGTGTTCAAGTTATTTAGTTATTTAACTTGACCTCACTGTTTACCGGCACCGCTCTGTTATTGATGTTTACAATATTGACACATTTACAGCAAACTTTGTTGAAAAGGCATTTTGTGTGTTAGAGTATGCTTGAAAACAATCAAGCAAGAGTCTGCAGTGTATATTTGTGAAGAAATTCAAAAATAATAACACACCAACTGGAAAGCAGATGTGAACACATGTAAGGCTTTGTGAAATCTGTGATGAAATCGATATTCATTTGAATATGTTCAAATTTTGATAAATCTTTTGTTTTCAAGCATCAAGCCAAGTTTGTTTGCCTCGGACATGTTAAAATATTCATATTGTCATTAATGTCATTTTGATACAACTGTTTTCATCTATTCAGAGTCACATGAGTAACAAAAATCTCGATGAGCAAAAATCGATTTAACCTGCTAATGCCTGAATTGTATTTCTGGCAATATACGTGTATTCAGTTTGAAGTATGACTGCCGCATGCTTCAATGGTTGCACGCTTTGTTTGTCGGAATGCTGCGAGGGGGGACATCAGAAGCTTAATCCTTCTGAAGGCTCGAGCATGAACTGATATCTCCTCTAACAGCCCCTCCATCAACCCCACCCCCACTCTCTAATGTCTTTCCTAGAACTTGAACAAACAGCCTGTGCGTGTAGGACCCAGCAGACAGATGTTTAGGATTACTTTCACCTCATTGCTCTATTGTGCGCACGTAAACCGAGCTCAGCTGATGTGGAATGCCACTCATCTTGGCTCCTGCAGGGCTCCTCCTGTTTATCAAAGTGCCATCTGCACTCAAGACACACTGACGCCATCTTCAAGAGGGGCAGGGTGGGAAGATGGAGGCGCCGCTTAGTTTTTTTTTTTTTTTTTTTTTTGGGTGTCTTTTTTATTTAGGAAAGTAAATCAGAAGTGCTAACTTTTCAGGGCTGTCGTACAGTTTGTAAACTCTTTGGGAACAACATTGTGGCAAGTAAACAGTGAGTGGATGCTTAAAAAAAAAAAAAAAAATAGTTAGGGGCACACATTTAACCATTGACAGATGGCACGCACAAAAATAGATTTGCATGCAACTCAAAGTGAAATAACGCACAATTTAGCTTTGTTTAAGGTTAGACAGGGCTGACATTCTTAATCCATCCAGCCATCCTTTTTCTACCGCTTATGCTGTTCAGGGTCATGGGTGAGCTGGAGCCTATCCCAGCTGACTGGGAGAGAGGCGAGTTACACCATGGACTGGTCACCGGTTAATCACAGGGCACAGATACAGTTCACAAACAGACTCAAGTTCAAAGCTATAGTCTTTATTGATGGAAAAAAAAAAAAAAACACATTACTATTTGTTTTAAAAATAGGGAGGAGTAATTGTGCGTTCCTTGTCAAATAGTGGGCTCCAATTTAACGTAGCTGTGTCCAGAGGTGGCCAAATTACTCAAAATCTGTACTTAAGTCAAGTTTCAGATACAGGGAAATGTGGAAATACTGATTAAACTACTTTACTTCAGTAAAAATAAAAAAACCTTGGCACAATAATTCAAAAAAATCTCTCCTTAAAAAAAAATCCTCTTTTTTTTTTTAATTCGCACAGTATAACCACTGACCAAAAAACAAATCACTGGATATGCTATCAAAACAAATTGTTCCTCCCATAGTTTTTTCTAATATTGTGAACTGACTGGTTTCATTGTGCACTTTTGAGCACGTACTGTACATAATGTGGAGTCTTTCACAACGATTTGCATTTCACATTGTTGTGTGCCCATTTATGTTCCGGGGCGCTTTGATTTCGGCTTCAGATTAGTGTTGCCCTATCTGCTGCATGTGTCCAGCCTGTCTAGATTCTTAATGTTTTGCCACATTTTGAATTGAATTAAACTGAACTGAACTGAATTGAACTGAACTTTATATTGGACACCATTATGATCATCCACAAAATTAAAAAGTTACAAAGAAAATTACAAAATTCATATTACAGTAGCTGGCCAAAACGCTTATGGCTGAAGCTAAACACTTAAAAATGCCATAAACCAAAACACAACAACTCCTGATACTCTCTGCAGTCGATTAAAAAGATGAATTTTGTTTGACACACACGTCTTAGTGCTGAATGCTTGAATATGTTTTTACACTGAAAAACATGTTAGCATGCAGCCTGCATGTGACTATGGTTTCCTTTGAAACAGTGCAGCAGTATCTAAAAACGTAGGAACAAATGGGTCAGATATTGTTTTGGGAAGAAGGGGCATAGACATTATCTTTTGGCACTGCTCTTATCTCATGTGGCGGAAGTGTCTTTGGGCTGAGGATGCTGCATCTTTAATTACCATTGATAAGACAATACAGAGGGATGGGGGAGGACAACCGGAGGGGGAATGTGGAGGGATGTAGGGGCGGTGGCGATGGGGGGAGAAGAACCCATGTTCACTTTTTAATTAAGGCTCCGTAGTGTAACTCGTCAATGTACATTATTGGAAGAATGAACGTCAATGCCGTTGCTTTTTCTCGCCCTCCTTTATCTCTGTCAATGATTCCCAGACATGATTTATGGTTCGTCTCCGTCTTTCAGGATCATCCATCAAGCGCCGCCTCTGCCGCAGCGCCACCCGTTGTAAATCATTCTGAAAGCCTGTCACTCATTTCCATTAACCGTTCCTCTGTCGCACTGGTCGACGCACCCTCCTTACTCCCCAGCCCTCCTGGTACCACCCCCATCCCACCACCCCTTCCTTCAGTGTACAACCTACAGCCGTGCAGGGTATCAGTTCCATGCCGCTGCTTCGTCCGCCTACCTTCTTTTCAATAAATTAACCACTCTCCTCTCGCTCTCGTGCTGTGAATAAAGAAGAATAGTCAGCGACCTACTCCGCCTCTCTTTCCTCGCAAATGTCACGCAGGGAAAATATTGTTGTGGCAGTGACTTTTCCAGTGGCAATATTTGAAGAGCTGTGACGCGTTTGTAGGGCCGAATTCGTGAGCGTGTGTAGCATATTGTATGGTCCGCTCTCGCTTCCACAACTGATCTATTACAGACCCTGTAAAGTCAATTCAGAGATGTGTTTCGAAATACATTATACATATAGGGAGATAATTGCAGAAAGCATGTGCAAAGACTGACATCTACATTATGTAGTACTCACTCGTGGCGATATAGCATTGCAGTTTTCAAAGATTTTGGGCATGGCTAAAACAGTGCCCAATAATGCACTTTAGCATTGAGCATGAGGCAGCCCTCCCCGCTAAGAACTTGCATCAGTGTTTATCCGGCACATTTGCTACTTGTTACTTAGTTATTATTCACGATGCCCGAGCGTGTTAGCTCACAAGCTAACTGGTGGTTAGCGCCTCTCGTCGCGGCGTGGCAGCGTTATTAGGAATCCCACTTGTGTTCCTGGCAATTCACGCCCCACTGCAACATGATTGGCTCCTGCATCGCGGGAAGGACAGGCTAGCCAGAAGTAATAAGATGACCATCCCAAACATGGATCCCATTTGTGCGAAATTAAAACAAAGAAGTTAGTTATGGATGTTTAGGGCGACGGTTGAGGTTAAGGCAGTTTAGGATAGGTTAATGTTAGGATTAGGGTTAGTGGGAAACATATTAACGCCGGCTGCCGCACTTAAGTCACATACTTCTTTTTCCGTCTGGAAGCAGTAGGGCGTGTTCTACCTGGATACAGCAGCCAATCATAGTGCAGAGGCGCGTGTCCTGGAGCCAGTAATATTGGACCAAGGCGTGTGGGAATCCTAATAACGAGGGGTGGAAAGCCCAACGATGACCCAGTGGGATATATTCCAGCGAGGCTTTAAGCAGATATATTTTCGCAGCTCAAACATGTTTGGATGAGTAGGCATAAGAAAAATGCAAGACAAAATAGCAGGGCGTGGTTTCACACCTTCAATCAAAGGACATGCCCAGACCCTCCGAGAGCTGACAGAATGGCTTGATTTTTCACAATTTCGAAACCTTATTTTATATAGTTGGTTATTTTTTTGAAATCCAAATTTGGCAGGGTTGTTAACAGCACTCTTCCCTGTGGTGTGTCAAATGTAGAAGACATTCTACAAGGACTTTAAAGGGCCATAGGATATCCTTCATTCAGGCACCTAATAAAGGATAAACTCTTTGAGTTTAGAGTGTTACATGTATCATGTAACTACTCTAACTACTATCTTTTTACAGTAAATAATATTTGTACTAATCGTGTGCAATGAAGCTTTTATCCAGATCCTCATCAAAATTGTATGGTTTCTTCGTAGGCCCATGCAGTATCCCTCTACAAAGATCTAGATTCAGCATACATAGCAGACATAAATGTATCGTTTCTCAGCTACCCCTGTGTGTTGTACATACATATTAATGCTTTTCTCAGCTGTAATGCCCAATGACGACACACACTTACTTTCTCTCAGCTTGTCGTGATGTGTATCAAGGTTAAACCAGCTCACAATGTGATCAAAACATTGACATTATACATCAGCATAATTCATAATTTAATGGCTAATTCAGCCAAGAGATTTTTATCTGCATGAATCCATCAATGAAAACGTATTCATTATTTAAGGTTGTCACCACTTGGTTGATAAAAACAGTCAGTCAGCTCTTGTCTTTATTGTGTTGTTGGTGTCCTTTTTTCGTCAAGCATAGAGAACGTAGGTCTGTTTTGGACGTTAATGTTTGCTTGGCTCTGCTGGCTGCCAATGGAAGTAGGCCAACCCATTAAAAACACAACGAAATAAAGCGTGTTTTCATTGGTCGTTTAGCTAGCCATTGTAGACAGTAGGTGAAGGAGAATAGGGTCATTTACGTTATGTTTAAGTCTAAATTGCATTGACTATTTTTGCCGTGCCTGTTAAACTAAACATCACAGTCTTTAGTATTGCAGTTCCAGCTGGTTCATGAATAAGGCTTCTTTATACTTGCGCGGACGGCGACCGCGCTGACGTCACTGCAGCTGTCCCGCGCGTAGTTTGCCTTTATACTGGAGCGCAACCCACGCGCGCAGTTTTGAAAATGTATTGCAGTTCACCTCCAAGTCGGGGGTGTCGCTACGGTAGCCGTTTTTACTTTCCTTTCAGTAACAAGGAACAAAGCAACAACAATGGCGACCGTGGAACATTGTCTGCTAGAACAAATGGACCGAGATGAGCAAATGATACGTTTAATTATGCTGCAAAATCGATCAAGCAGGCGGCGGCGTAGATGGTATGTGGAACCAAGGGGAACGTGGAGTACGTCATCACAGCATGTGACTAAAACAGACAAATCACGAGAGATGATCTCCGCGGCATTCTATGCGCAGCAACAATTTTTGCCGTGTGCGCGGCAAGCTACGCAGAGGGGCCGCGCGGGCCAGTTCGTCGGTCATGTGATGCAATGCGGGCGTTGTCGGCGGGAGTACAAAGAGGCCTTATCTCTGCAAAGGCGTCATCTTTAATCGGTCAAATAAATCTTTTCCAAGTAGGAGAAACAATACTCCGCGGGTTGTATGTTATAGCAGTCGTGTAATTATTATATATACATATATATTAATTCCAACGCTGATGACACTCTTTTAAGCAGCTTTTGTCAAAGAGAAATAATTGGCTCAATGGAGTGACTGTCAGTGTGACACAATGGCTGATGTGCTGCTCCGCGGGGCCCCGATTCAACGGGCTTCTTTTTTCATTCTAATCAACACGGAGATATCAACGCTATGGAATACCCACAAACAGCCAAGGGTCTGTTTTGGAAGAGGGAAACTTTCAACTGGGGCTGCCAGCACCGTCTCTGTTTGGGCAGCCTTGTTGTCACAGTGGGCTGTCAGAATGACAAAAAGCTCCATTGAAGTTTTGCTCTTAAAAATGATCATTTTGTGGAGGGGGAGCATTTATTGCGGCCTGTTTTCAATATCCTCCTGTCTCGCCGCGTTTCTTTCCCGCCAGAAACAACGGGCGGAGGCACTCTCGCAGCCGCACCTTCCCTGCGCAGCCTCCTCATTGTATTTAATGAAGGGAAAAAGTGGCAATCTACTATTAATGAAGTGGGAATGTTAAAAAAGTGCCTCCCTTTGCTGAAAACTTAAAAGTGCTTGTATGAGGAAAGCTGCGGCTGGAGCACATCCAGCAGCCTCGTAAAAAAAAAAAAAAAAAAAAAAAAAAAAGGCAGGAGGAGTTAGTGACATGCAGATTGTTTTTTATTGGATACACACAGCTGCACTATCACATTCATCAGGGCCCGACCTTGATGGAGGGCGCTCTTTTGGGGAGGACAGGTCGTTGTTTTGGGTTCATATGAAGGTGATGTTGCTGGGAGAGAGTGATCTCAGGGGGAGTCTTCATAATACCCACCGGGAATGAGAGGGATACCGTTTATTAAATAACAAGTGACGTCACAAGGGCGTACAAGGTCTGATTATTACTGCCACTGTAATCAGCCTGGGTAAAGAACGTGATATCGTTGCTACATTGTTCTATTAGTCTGTGGTTTTAGAAAGCCTTTATTGTTGTTCTATGGGCAGGTTTAAGTTGTGGATAATGTCATGTAAAACAAAACCATAGACAAACTCAATTGTATCCTTCATCTGTCTAGCACAATACTATTACATATTACTGTTACATTGGCAATATCAGCATTTTTATCTTGAGTCTTTGAACGACAAAGGAACATATAAATGGAGGGTTTAAACTTCACAGCATGGCATAGCAATACCCTCATACCAACAAAGGCAAATGGAGTAAAAGGGAGCAATGTGGTCAAATAGTGACATGTACTTATTTCTTATTAGTTACTTATAGTATTTTCACCTGAATATTCAAAACATGGCGGCACGGTGGGCGACTGGTTAGAGCGTCTGCTTCACAGTTCTGAGGACTGGGGTTCAATCCCCGTCCCCGCCTGTGTGGAGTTTGCATGTTCTCCCCGTGCCTGCGTGGGTTTTCTCCGGGCACTCCGGTTTCCTCCCACATCCCAAAAAAATGCATGGTAGGTTAATTGAAGACTCTAAATTGCCCGTAGGTGTGAACGTGAGTGTGAATGGTTGTTTGTTTATGCGTGCCCTGCGATTGGCTGGCAACCAGTTCAGGGTGTACCCCGCCTCCTGCCCGAAGATAGCTGGGATAGGCTCCAGCACTCCCGCGACCCTTGTGAGGATAAGCGGCTCAGAAAATGGATGGATGGATGGATGGATGGATGGATATTCAAAACATCAATTCGTCCACCAAGAGGCACCAAGTGGGAACTGAACCTACACTGTATGTATGGATGTCAGGCAAGTGAACCAATACATTGTAGGTGACTTGTTAACAGAAACAATAAATAAATATCTACGGTCCAGCACAGGTCTATTTTTCGAGGCACGAAATTTAGATACAAGCAACAACAATATGAACTAATCGCGTAACCCATAACTACTATTTCAAACGTTAACCCAGTCTGTTCTAACATTGTTTTGTATTCTTAGTTTCCTTGTTGCTACTTTGCTATCAATGTTGACCATGATACGACCTGTAGGTGCTTTGTTCCAGTGGCACACAACCCCGCTCACTGGCAGAAATGTCGGGAAAGAATTTTCCCAAAAGTGATCTAAAATACATTTTGAGTGTGGATTTTAAAAAAAAACTAATGTTTGGAAAAGTATTTCACTGATGGTGTAGCAGGTCACAAGGTCTTCCAAAAAATGTGAAATATTTGAAACAAGAATATCTGAGTAACCACATGTCCTACGCCAATGAAATGAAATAGGCTTGTCAATAAATAAGATTTATCAAAATTCCAACAACATATTCAAAGGGAGATAGATGTTATTACCGATTTTACAAAGCTTCACAAATGTTCAATATGCCCACCGGCTGACGTAATACACGTTTTTTTTTTTTTTGCGTTTGTCACCTCCAAATCTGCTTTCCAGTTGGTGTGTTTTTAATTGAATTTCCGTGAAAATAAATGTATGCTGTTTTGGAGCATATTCGAATACTGTGAACAAAATGCCTTTCATTGCTAGTGAATGTCATTCTTCAACCTGACAAAAGTAAACACTTAAATTAACAAACTTAAGTTCAACTTTAAATTTGGTTAATTTTTACAAATCTCATTGAAATTTAAAATAATTTGAGCGAGAATTGTATGTGTGATGATACTACGAAATGATGTTAATTTTATTTGGTTACACCATGTAGCATCACAGACAAATACTATCGTATCGCGGTCGTCTGCCATGTTTTTTTGTTTATCATTTGATAGGAACGCTTTGAGGTCAGTCCTCGTGATCTCCAACTGGGATTTTTTCCTAATTCCCCGCAGTCTTGAATGCAGCATGAGTAAGTGCTGCAGTGCCAAGACAATGTTGCCTTTCTGTTCATTATCTAATGTGATAGCAGTCCCCTGACACCTTGCAAAATCCCGCTCGTTGTGAGCGGTAGTGTGATGACATCGGCGCAATCTGATCGGACACATAATGACGTGCTTTGCTTTTCTGAAGTTGATGCAGTAAGTGTCCAAAATGTCAGGAGCAAAATGTGTTCAGATGAAAAAAAGTAAGGAATGGCTGCATTATTAAGTGACATCGAAACATATGCATGATGATAAAGAGCAAAAAAATATCCATCATCTCTTTTCTATAGTGCTTGTCCTCATTAGGGTCGAGGATGAGCTGAATCTTAACCTTTAAGCGAGAGGAGGGACACACCCTGGACGAGTCGCCAGCCAATCACAAACATTCACACTCACACCTACAGTATCGATAATTTAAAGTCTTCAACGAACCTAACATGCGAGGTTTTGGAATGTGGGAGGAAGCTAGAGTACCCAGAGAAATCCCATGCAAATTCCACACAGGAAGGCCTGAGCCAAGATTCGAACCCAGAATCTCTGAAATGTGAGGCAGACTTCCCAAACACTTACTCTGCCAAAGAAAAAAATAATAAGAAAAATAATCATTTCGTAATTGTTGCAATTTCCAAAATGTTTTTGGAGTTGAAATCCATGTTAGTTATGGTGCTGCTATTCAGCACAAGACAAGCAGATGAAAAATTGGAAAAAGAAGACAATTTTTTGGGATATACCACAGCGTTAGTGTGAATGCTCATCACTCAGCATTCACACAGTGAGTGAAATGAGGCGCTCAGTGTCTCATAACCAGAACAAAGGCCTCATGTGTTGCAAAGTCCTTTAAACGGCTGCCCACTTCCCTGGCGGCCGCCACGCAAACATTCCTGACTGACACTCCATCAGGGAAATCTGAAGGCGAGCAGGATGCTCTTTTATTAGCGGCTCCCTGTTTGCTGGAGCGGTCAGCTCCAATATGCGCCGCGCTTTTTGAGTGGCGTACGGCGAGATGATGGCTCCCGCACTCTGATAAGGGTGAACGAGGGGTAAACTGCTGTTCTGCAGAAAGGAAGCATCGGACCTCATCGCTTTGCCGGTGGAGAGCAGTGTCACGAGCACGGCCGGCCCGGTTAAGCCGACAGACGGGCAATGTGAGTCTGAGTGAGTGGATCAGCCGCGGCGGAAAAAATAAATAAATAATCATTCGTAATCTGATGAATAGACACTGAAGCCGTGAGCTTCCTCACTTGTAAAGACTTCCGAGACGCTCGCCAAGATGGCTTTTGTTTACCTTTGTCTGTTAGAAGAGGAGGACGCTACAGGGACATTTGGATCAGCACCAAATTGTAATTCTATAGATATGTAGTACACGCTTCCTGTGTATCTCTCAATTTTGTCATCGCATTCTTCACATCGAAATTAAGGCGATCACATGAAACAATAACCCATATCCCAAATTACATATAAGTAACTCCTGTCAAAAATGGGCAGTAAAAACACTGAAATAATACAAATAAACATTAACATTATATACTGTTTAACTGGCCAGTGCTGTCTCCACACCCATTGATTTCAATGAGGGGAACCTCCATGTTACTTCACTTGTCGCCATTGACAATGTAGCACATTTACATCATATTTTTAATGGTCTATGCTTTCATTGTAGTTCAGTGATTCTCAAAGTGCGGTACGGGTACCACTACCGGTATGCGGCCTTCCTTTTTTGGGATGCCAAGGAATCACTGAATTAAATACAAATGAAATCAAATACATTTCAAACCAATGAAATCAAACAGAATAAATGAAAACATCTTATTAACCAATGCCAAGAAAATGAATTGCGATACATATTAAACATTAAAATTTGATTACAATACATTTGCATTTAGTCTTTCGGAACAGTTTGTTTTAGGTACAGTTTTTAGCTCACTTATGTGAAACACATTTTGCGTCATTTACAGGTTTTATGGCGGTTGGTTAAAATTCATATTTGCATTGTTAATATGTTTTGTAATATATGCACGTCATTTACAGCAAGTTGTCGACCATAAATTGGCTAAAACTGAGGTTTTATTGGGCACTCCCGAATGTTCCTGATTCTGAGACATCCTGGGTGTAGTTACTCTATCCACCACCGCAAGGGCTACCGGAATTGATGTAATATTTATCAAGCATTAGCGTTGTGCATTTGCTCTGATTGGGGAGGTATGATTTGGAATATGAGAAGGATGAGGGTTGATGTACACAGGAGCCTGTTGGAAGTAAACCTATGGTCAAACTGTACATGTTTGAGGCGATCAGGGAGTTGACAGCGTGTTTAAGTGTGTTTATTTGTGTTGTTAGCCCAACCAATTGGTATATTTTGATGACATCAAGCTTGGATTGGTAGATATCCAATACAAATCAGAAGATTTGTATGCACATTTGAAAGAGGCCGAATTGCAAACCAAGCATATCCAATTCAGTGCTATATTTTCCTCACTTTATGCTGCTATGACATACAGTATATCCCAGTTGTGCCACTTGAGAGTAAAACAACAGAATTGTGTCACTTGAACCCTGCGGTGTAAATCCAGCCAAAGTATCGCAGTCAAGTTGCGTTTGCGTAATCATGCTCAAAATCAAACAAGAATGAGAAGCAACGTAACTTTCTTTGCTCAGGCGATAATTAAGTTTTATGCTCCGGGGCTCCTCCTGTTGGTGTTAAGTTGAGTTGTTCCTCACATTGGAGTTATCGTTGCTCTGCTGTCCACAGCAGATATTTTTGTGTGTGCACAGAACAGTTTTATTATTAATTTTTTTGTTTATTTAATTTGGATGAAGTTGGACATTGTTCTCATAGCTTTATGTCATTCGAAAGACTTAACTGCCCTTGTTATTGGAGCAACCTTTAAGGTACATACTGTATCCTTTACATATTCTATATCATTAACAATTAAAGCATGCCCAGAAGGATGCATCTACGATGGACATGTACATGTGCACGTTAGACGCTAACAGCACAAACCTGTTTTCTGTGTTCCATCATGTTTTGAGGTAAACATTTTTGTGTGTCTGTACCAGCAGCACTGCACACCCCATCTAGTACTAACACAACTTGAAAGGTGTCCTGGACTCCAGACTGGTCCACCACAATTACAGGCCGCTAAAGTAGTTGATCCGGGGATCACCGTTATTATAAGCCAATGTAGCCATGATTTAGAAGCTGTTATTTTCATTGAAGTAATTTAATTTAATAATTGAATTAATCGGTTGGCGGCACGGTGGATGACTGGTTAGAGCGTCAGCCTCACAGTTCTGAGGACCCGGGTTCAATCCCCGGCCCCGCCTGTGTGGAGTTTGCATGTTCTCCCCGTTCCTGGGTGGGTTTTCTCCGGGCACTCCGGTTTCTTCCCACATCCCAAAAACATGCATTAATTGGAGACTCTAAATTGCCCGTAGGTGTGCATGTGAGTGCGAATGGTTGTTTGGTTGTATGTGCCCTGCGATTGGCTGGCAACCAGTTCAGGGTGTACCCCGCCTCCTGCCCGATGATAGCTGGGATGGGCTCCAGCACGCCCGCGACCCTAGTGAGGAGAAGCGGCTCAGAAAATGGATGGATGGATGGAATTAATCGGTTGAGATGATTACCAGATATGTCTTCACCTTTTAGTTTGCTGTGTGCCCTCAAATAATCAGAGTAAAAATGTACATTATGTTCAGAGCCCAAAAAGGTTAATACAGCAAATACAGAGTACAGTTACTCAAATGTGTTAGACTATGCAATACATATGATAATGATGTTATAAAGAACTGGGTTCATTGTATAAATTTTAATGATAGGGACATACAAAATAACTAACATTGATCCAGCTCAGCCACACATCCCCAAAACATGCGTGGTAGGTTAATTGAAGACTCTAAATTACCTGTAGGTGTGAATGTGAGTGTGAATGGTTGTTTGTTTCTGTGCCCTGCGATTGGCTGGCGACTGGTTCAGGATGTACCCCGCCTCCGGCCCGAAGATAGCTGGGATAGGCTCCAGCCGCCCACGACCCTCGTGAGGAGAAGCCGTAAGGACAATGGATGGATGGAAGATGAAACAGGACGTGCATGTGCATGTGTGTGCGTGTGCATGTGTGCGTGCGTGTGTGTGTGTGTGTGTGCATACATAAGTGCGTACGTACGTACGTGCGTGCATATGTGCGTGTGCAGGTGCAGCAGCGGCCTCATGTGATGCGTGGTCCGTAGCTCGTTCAAAGTGATGACTCGAGGTTCCGGAAAGCAGATTGTGTCGCTCTCAGACAGCTCGCTTCCAATTAGGCTTTGGGCCGACTGATGCAGAATATTATTTCATCAAAAGGGGTGCCCACCTCAAGTCGATGACATCACGAGCAAGGTGTAGGCTATGCGAAAAAGCTCATTAGAGTTAGACATTTGCTCTGTGTTTTTTTGTTTTGTTTTTTAGCTTACCGAATGGCTTGTGAAAACATTTCTTTGATTAATTGCCTTAATTATTGTGATCCTTTTTGGCCAAATGAAGAGCCAGATGGCAGGAGATGGTGTCGCATCCGCCATCCCGTCGTATTAATCTGGCGCCGGGTCCATCTGAGCGTCGTTTGCTACGCACACAATCTGTTGTCCTCTTTTGAGCCGCAAGTTTTCATGTGATTATATTAGGGCATCAAATATTCAGGTTGAGGGTGTACAAGAACGAGGCATTTATCTGCATGAATAACTTGTGTTTAGTGGAGGACGTAATGTGCTTAAAGTAGCATCTCTGTCATGCATACAGAAATCAAGATGGGCTTTTTCCCCACTTGTGCTTTGTAGAGCCCAAACCAACACAGTACACCTCTTTTAAAGACACTTTTTATAGTCTTGTCTCGGGATAGGCATGGAAAATGAATGTGTCTATTTTTGATCAAGAAGAATTGGGTTGATGTGTGGAGTTTAAATTGTCCGAACACATACCATTCCAGACCTACTGTCTAATCTTAATAAATGTTTTACTGAATGCACACATACAGTATCAACGCTGTTTGCTGAAAACTGTTAATCTCAAAATGTCATTCATGTCTTTTTTGGCATTTTTGTTATAAAAATAATTTAAATAACAATGATGATAACATGTATTATACATTGAAATCGTTTTAATTTAAAAACTACTATTTGAAATTATATGATTTGTATTTAATTTTGTATTTTTTGTACAGCGAAGTTATCTGCAAATTACGTATGCAGAACCCATGTGGGATTGCGATATATACCATAACCTGTCCAGTCTTGCTCAAAGTCAGCCAGGATTGGCTCCAGCTCATCTGTGACCCTATAATGGGGATAAGCGCTATAGAAATGGATGGATGGATAACTATAGATAAATAGTGAGCCGTATATACTGTACATGACCTCCACCCTTACCCCACAGCCACTCCACAACGTGACAAACTGTTTGGACATGGATGATCATACTTACGGTGGATTGCGAAGAATGTGGAACGTTTTGACGTCGATTTTGGCTGGCACCAACAGAGGGTGCACTTCATTTCAGGCACAATGACTTCTGCTTAAATGGACTGCAGAAAAAAATGTAAACAGTGAAAAAAATAATAATGTTACGACAGCATGTAAGGTTAATGGAGTATAAAAGAGAGTTTGGCTTGGAACGTTTCAGTATTCAAATATAACATTTGTTAGAAGTGTTGAAATACCTCATTGCTACAACACAAAGGGCAGAGTGGTGTAAAATGAAAGAAATGAGGTTCCCAAAGTTGGTGAAGTTAGCACATAAATAACTTTGGTACCATTGGAGGAGTTATTGTTCTTATTTCAGGGCAAAAATCAGTAGACTTTATTTTACCACGCTTGACTTGTGTGTTTGAATTAGTGATGGGCACGGCAGTTCTTTTGAGTGTACTGAGTCATGCGAATCAGTTCAGTATATGGATTCGTTCAAAAGATTCGTTCACCGAATCGTTCAGTTCTTTTTCACAAAATCATTCAAGTGCTTCCTCATTCAGTTAATGATCCATCCCAGAGGTTCACGGTCACTCAACACGTTCACCGAAGGACAATGCGTTGTTGTTGTCATTTATTGTGAACTAGGAAAGACAGGGGGAAAAAAAAAAACCTCATGAGTACGTTCACTGCGTAGTACGTCGTTCCTTGCGCAAATTAATCACTCATCGTACTCGTACATCGCTCCTTAGCGAATCATAAACGAAGAAGTTCAACGAACGAATCACTCTTCAGTTCTTCAGTTCCTCGGTACACCAGTTCACTGACTGAATCACTCTTCAGTTCTTCACTTCCTCAGTACACTAGTTCACTGAATGAATCACTCAGTTCACTTAAGTCCCTCCCCTGACGAATCACTCTTCAGTTCATCAGTACACCAGTAGACCAGTTCACTGAATTAATTACTCAGTTCACCTAAGTCCCTCCCCCGCCTGCACGGCGTTGCCTGACGCTGGCTGCTCATTGGTCATCCACCGAAGTGAGTGACAACGCTGGCGAATCGCAAATCACATGGCAGTACGTTTAATGAAGTCCCGACCCCGACTGCACGCTGGCTGCTCATTGGTCATTCGCCGAGGATTCAGAAGTGAGTGACAGAACGGTTCAACAGTTCCGTTTCCACTGCCAGCCAACTCGCTCACCTCACAGCGGCCAAGCTAAAAGAACGAATCATTTCATAAACTGATTCAGTTCAGTTCGTTCACTAAAAAGATTTGTTCTTCTGAACGAAACGTTTGCGAAGGTAACAACACAAGTTTGCAACTAAAAATGTTTGGCTCGGAGCGTCAGACTCTGTTGTCTGTCCGTTCCATCGCTTCACTTTTGTCGTGAAGCAATGGAGATGTAATGGATTTCACTGCATGGCAGCAACCTGCAGAGGGTGCAGTTAATTCAGGCCCAACTAGTTTGCATGCTTAAATGGTCTGCAGAAGAAACTGGTAGGAAAGCAAGAAGTAAAAATGCTTTTCAACAAAATGAAAAGCTAATGCTAAATAAAGTCTCAGTTTGACCAATATAAAAAGGTTTGTAAGTACTAAAATTTGCTCTATGTAGTTACAACACATTGATGTACAACCCCAATTCCAATGAAATAAAAACACAATACGATGATTTGCAAATCATGTTCAACCTATATTTAATTGAATATACTACAAAAAACAAGATATTTAATGTTCAAACTGATAAACTTTATTGTTTTTAGCAAATAATCATTAACTTCAACACGTTCCAAAAAAGCTGGGACAGGGTCATGTTTACCACTGTGTCACATCACCTTTAACAACATTCAATAAACATTTGGGAACTGAGGACACTAATTGTTGAAGCTTTGTAGGTGGAATTATTTCCCAATCTTGCTAGATATACAGCTTCAGCTGTTCAACAGTCCGGGGTCTCCGTTGTCATATTTGACGCTTCATAATGCGCCACACATTTTCAATGGGAGACAGGTCTGCACTGCAGGCAGGCCAGTCTAGTACCTGCACTCTTTTACTACATAGCCACACTGTTGTAACACGTGCAGAATGTGGTTTGGCATTGTCTTGCTGAAATAAGCAGGGGCGTCCATGAAAAAGACGTTGCTTGGATGGCAGCATATGTTTCTCCAAAACCTGTATGTACCTTTCAGCATTAATGGTGCCTTCACGGATGTGTGAGTTACCCATGCCATTGGCACTAACACAGCCCCATACCATCACATATGCTGACTGTTGAACTTTGCGTCCATAACAGTCCGGATGGTTCTTTTCCTCTTTGGCCCGTAGGACTCGACGTCCAGAATTTCCAAAAGCAATTTGAAATGTGGACTCGTCGGACCCCAGAACACTTTTCCACTTTGCATCAGTCCATCTTAGATAAGCTCGGGCAGCAGAGAAGCCGGCGGCGTTTCTGGGTACTTTTGATAAATTGATTTTGCTTTTCATAGTAGAGTTTCAAGATTCACATACGGATGTAGCGCCAAACTGTATTTACTGACATTGGTTTTCTGAAGTGTTCCTGAGCCCATGTGGTGATATCCTTTACACATTGATGTGGGTTTTTGATGCAGTGCCGCCTGAGGGATCGAAGGTCACGGCCATTCAATGTTGGTTTTCGGCCTTGCCGCTTACATGCCGTGATTTCTTCAGATTCCCTGAACCTTTTGATGATATTATGGACCGTAGATGATGAAATCCCTAAATTCCTTGCAATTGTACATTGAGGAACATTGTCCTTAAACTGTTCAACTATTTTCTCACGAACGTGTTAACAAAGAGGTGAACCTCGCCCCATCGTTGCTTGTGAATGACTGAGCAATTCAGGGAAGCTCCATTTATACCCAATCATGGCACACACCTGTTCCCAATTAGCCTGTTCACCTGTGGGATGTTCCATACAGGTGTTTGATGAGCATTCCTCAACTTTCTCAGACTTTTTTGCCACCTGTCCCAGCTTTTTTGGAACGTGTTGCAGCCATAGAGTTCTAAAGTAATGAATATTTGCTAAAAACAATAAAGTTTATCAGTTAGAACATTGAATATCTTGTCTTTGTCGTGTATTCAATTAAATATAGGTTGAACATGATTTGCAAATCATCGTATTCTGTTTTTATTTATATTTAACACAACGTCCCAACTTCATTGGAATAGGGGTTGTAAATTAATTGGAGAGATGTTCCCAAGCAGGGATGAGAATTGCATTTGAAAGCATTTAGAGATTGTGATTCCATTATCGATACTGCATATCGATTTGATTCCTCATCGATTTTTTTTCTCAATTCTCACTCGGTGAGAGAGTGAAATAATGCCAATGGATTTGTTTGCTTTAATTCTTTAATATATTCAACTTTGGACGGAAGATACATCATATTCAGTATGCACGCATGATCTGTAACATACCTTGGGAGAAACAAAAGAAAATAGGCGACTAACTTCTCCAAGAATGTCAAGAGATGAAAAAACATATAGCAGTTTGTGCATATCTTACCAGATATCAGAGTGCCTTCGGAAATTGTCCAGTTCCACTCTTATTGGTCCAGAGAAAATGAATTATGTTTGGGTTTTTTTTAAGCCCAACTGATACTACAAGTTTAAACATTGAGACTGAGAACAGTCAAAGGAGAACTTCTAACTTTCATCATTCTTGCCACCATATCAGGTCTCTTTCAATCCAACTGGTATAGATTTTTTTCACTGGATACATTTCCAAATATATGACACTTTGGCTACTAACATTTGGGAATATTACAGTGCTCCTTGTGCATTCAACTTGATCCAAAACTAATTCAGAGATAAAACAAAGAATTGTTCAGTGAAAAATAACATCTTTGATCTGGTTTTGCAGAATACATTCTGCATGATTATAGAAACCCACTTTTTAGAAACTGCAATCTCCAGAAAGCGTCGTAGGAGCCTCCCTAGAGGCACATTTGAGAGAGGTGAGTGTCAGAGTGGCCTTGCCAGCGATGAGCTCCCCCTGTGACAGCTGGTTCTCAACACTTAGAATGTTTTTCTCCTCCTCGCTATTCCTTTATTCTCGTCATAACATGAGCCCAATCAAGGCCGAGAACGGGATGTTTTAATAATCCAGGCTGGTTCTTTTTATTTTTTGAGCGCAATTGAGAAACGTAATCGTCAGGCAAGCAAACAAACAACTCCTTGGAGTCAAATTACCGGTTCTCAAAAAGTACCGTTTTTGGATTCCCATTCTTATTCCCAAGGCTTTTAAGTCATATAAAATAACTGTACCTTTGGCGTGTACAGTACGTTGTTTGTATTTATCCATAAGGCCCGCAACACAACAAGCAACACGGACAAACCTGACTGATCTGGAGCCCAGTGTGAGAGGCTCGGTAACTAGTTTTCATGAGTGGCCGACCGACGGCCACTAAATTATGCTGCCATTCAAAATTTGAATAGGCAGTGAACGGCGTCGCAACATCGCGACGTGGTGGCCTAAGAATCATTCTTACCCTTGACTGTGTTTGAAAGTGAAAAGGTTTAGCTCCGAGGCTTAATTTTCACTGGCCTATTTTTTTTTTTAAAACAATGCCCGTTAATTATTTATCTTTAAGGGGATCAGTAAATATCCTACCATTCTGTTATACAGGACAACCGATACTCGGGCTCAAAATCAGGCCGGTTATCGGTATGTGTGTACACATTCTGGCAAAAGGTAACGCGATAGTCATTTCACGGTCTCCAACTGGATGCTGACTTTGCATTCCATGTTTGATATTTGTTAGTTTTTTTAAAAAACAGGGATTTTTTTGTGCTGAAATTTCTGAATTTCCAACATATAAAAATGAACGTTCAAATAAATTGGTATGATTATTCATTAAAGAAATGAGTCAGAATCCCCAGCCCTAAGCTGCTCGATGCACAGCAGCTTGCTACACACGACTGCTAGCTAAACCCCTGAAATGATCAGTTGTAGTGCGTCAGAGTAGTTGAAGTCCCTCGAGGGCATCATCAGAGCCGCTTTACTCAAGACTTGCAAGGAAATAATGGCCCAGAAGGGAGGTAATGACATGCTCCTGTTTAAAGGCAAATCAAATACTATTTCATCCCGTGATGTCAATTAACCTCGAGACATATTTTGTCAAAAGGAGGCAGCCCAAGCTTGATTGTTCTGTCTGTGTCCTCGTGTGCACCGAGGCTGTTTCCTGACAGGAAGCGGTGACGAGGAAAAGCATTTGCAGATATTTACAGATGGCTGCGGGGCTCGGAATTAACACTTTGCCATTTCTTTCCTTTTTTTTTTGTGTAACTGTGTTCAGAATTAACTTCAGACGTCAAGCATGTCATCAAGTCTATCATCGGGATGTCTGACAGCGTCGGCGTTTGATCGTGACTCACACACGTCGTCAGATATCAAGATGTCAAATATTACACCTTGTGGCGGGTGTGCGCCGCCTTCTAATCATAGCTCACCGAGGACACGACTTTTATTTCGCTTGTTCTCCACACAAAAAGACCACCTCAACTTTGTTTAGAATCCAACTTTTTTCTTTTGACTGACACATCCACACTTATTTTAAGTGTTTTGAAATTGACACACACCATTAATTGGTACTTTCACGTGAGGGAGAGGGTGATAGTTAGAGCGGCAACCCGCAGAATCTTCACTGATGCCATTTTTCTTGTGTGTTACGTGGCATAAATCTAGAAGATGAAAATGTCACAGGGCAGGTTCATTTTGCAAAGAGGTTTTGATTGCCGTGCACATGTAATTGGTTGTTGCAAGGACAGCGGGAAATCTGGAAATGTCATAACAGTCCTGCTTAGATCGCTCCCTCCGCTAAGAAATCAATGCGAAGTAAAAAGAGATATTGATTGGCGGGCAGTAAAAGTGAAGCCTGAGACAGCCTGAGAGCATTCATAGGTGGGGGGGTGGGGGGGGTTGTTTGTATGTGGGGTATAGTAGCTGAGTATTAGGCGGAGTGAGTACAGCCATGCAGATACATCATGGATACCTAACCAGGAGATAGTCTTAATCCTGATACTACAGCCATTTCTCCGTGGTTTACCAAATTAAAATCAATACTATGTAGCAATTGTACCGTGAACCTAAATAAAGGATTCACTGCCTTTGGGCGGAATTCTTGTATCTCCAAAACCATCTCTTTTCAGGAACCCCCACCCCCCCAAAAAAAAAATTTTTTGAGCCATTCACATTGCATTATCAAAGAGAAAAGGCCAATTTACAAAACTATAGATAGGTCGATAAATTGTAAAATAACAGACCAACGTGGGGACTGACCAAATATGAAATTGTCCAAATATGAAATTTACCGCCGGCACGGTGTGCGACTGGTTACCACATCTGCCTCACAGTTCTGGGGTCTGGGGTTCAAATCCCGGCCCTGCCTGTGTGGAGTTTGCATGTTCCCTGTGCCTGGGTGGGTTTTCTCCGGGCACTCCGGTTTCTTCCCACATCCGAGAAACATGCGTGGTAGGTTGAATGAAGACTCTAAATTGCCCGTAGGTGTGAATGTGAGTGCGAATGGTTGTTTGTTTCTATGTGCCCCGCGATTGGCTGGCAACCAGTCCAGGGTGTACCCAGCCTTCCACCCGAAGATAGCTGGGATAGGCTCCAGCACGCCCGCGACCGTAGTGAGGAGAAGTATGAACAGAACAGGTTTTAGCCCAACGCCAGAAAGATTCAACATCGTGTGAATTCTCCACAGACTTTGTATTAAGGACAATAGCCTTTCTGTTATTGCTGTGGTTATTTCATATCATCTGCTTAAATGGTTTAAAATATTGCCAGGTGAGCCAGGACACTTTTCATATTGTTTCTGTGCTAGCTAGCATAGATTCTCCCTATGACCTCTCATCTTTGATTGTTTTGCATAAAAAGTTTAAAATTTCAGAACCAAGAATTGTTAATAGTCTCAAATGAGCTACAAACACTCTTCTTTGAGGTGGTTTGAATCCATTACGCAATAAATATGAGTCAAAAATGTAGAGCTTGATTGTAAATTTGAACTTTAACTTGGAATTTGTCTCGAGTTGTGGACCTCTCCAGGCCTGCAGGTGGTGCTAATTTGCCTCATGCAGTAGTTTCTCACACGCAATCAATCAATAAGTTCAGTAGTTTTTACATTATTTTGGTAACGTGGAAAACATAGGACACGCAGTTGAAATCATAACCTGCTGCCTCACACTTAACAGATATACAAGCGTTTCTACTATAAATTTAACAAAGTAAGTGTTGACCTTAGGAGTGTGAAACATTCTTACATGGTGGTGTGTTGAAACAGGAAATTCCTCCAATGGTTGACACTTACTGAGATTCCTCTGTCGAACAGGCAAGCAAGCACCGTGCGCTCTGAAGTTGCAAACGTTGTACACTAAATATTTGGTCATGTGCGCTCTCTGCACCAATTGGCTTGGACAACTTGCTGCCAGTGGCTGGATGTAGCCGTAAAAGTAATCTAGTATGGCCGAAGCACTTAGCTGCTTTCTGTAGACGTGAGGAAAAGAGTGTGTTGGCTGACAAACAGGCGGCTGCCTCCGTAAATCTAGGCCTCGCTATGCCACGGATTAAGGTTCTAAACACTTCAGCCGGTTGATTTACGACGGACACCTCGGCTTTTTTGACCTTTGCATATTTCCGTCTGAAGATATAAATTTGCCTTGACACAGATTGGAGGCTTTAACAGCGGTTTATGACATGCTAAATCTCCGCTAAGCAATGCCAGCCTCTTGTTTTGTAAGCTAGGTAGTAAGGTTGCCTTCGTCCAACTCTATGGCAGTACTTTTAGAGGAAGCGTAGACTAAGGATCAGCTGGTCTCTTCTTCTTTGGTGGTTTTAAGTCTCATGCTGTGGCAATTAGCTGAGGCAGAGTCCGACCAGATCCATGAGATTACCCTTTGGGAGGGGAAGATTCTTTGTTTCCATTTTTTTGTCTCCATCTCAAGAGGCCCTAAATTTGTTCTGATTTGGAATCAATTTTCCCAATAAGAAGAGGAGTCAAGCTTTCGTCATTATAAAATGTTTGAATAGCATGCAAGCCAACCAGTGATTTCCAACCAGTGTGCCACGGGAAATTATCCATCTTCAATTAATTGGTCCGATTTTTTTTATTTATTTTTTTTACTACTAATAATGTATCTTTTTATATTATCTATGCCAGCAATGTATAGTGACAAGCAGGAAAGAAAGAAATGCTCTTCCACTACATGGCAGAAGTTACAGTTAACATGTATCCAGTTTTTGTGAATGTTGTGTGGTGGTGTGCTCTGACATTTTTCTAACGTAAAATATATGCGTCAGCTTAATAAAGATTGGGAAGCAGTTTTCAGGATAGGATAGGGTGTGGCGTAAGTGCAATAAAGAAAAAAAAGTTGCAAAATGTAGCAAACATTCCATGAGCTACCTTTTTTTCAGTGTCATCATTACCAATAGAGACAATGTAAAATATACAACAGCTGGGAGATCAGCTGATTCCTAGCCAATTTTCGAACTACTGTATCGTTATCTTTGAAATGTAGGTTATGCCTTGTTTGACCGCCTACCTGTTTACTGTCATTTTCTTCGTGTGCATGTTTCTGACTGTGCTCCTCTCATCTCTCCTTGTCCTTTCTCTGCTGTATGGGGCAGTGGAGCCTCAAGTTGTGTAAGGGGCCTCTAATGATTGTACCCTGGAGATTCTGCCTAACAAAACTTATGCAGACATGTGACATGGCCAGGAAACAGAATTTGAACAATCGCATTGACCTTCATTCATCAAATCTTGGCCACTCTTGTAATAGAAGCCGTGCCTCAATTATCAGTGAGTGCGTTGTCTGTCCTCTCTCTCATCCCTGTAAAAAAAAAAAGGAAAAAAAAGAAAAGTGGTGTCACTAGGCAGCTGTTACCATCATATGTCAGGGTCGACAGTATTACAAATCATATTGGTGAATTATCGCAATATAATAGTAAAAGTTATAGACTAATACAGAGATTCTGAACTGGTGGGTCAGGGCCCTATTTTGGGTGGGTCGCGAACAGCTAGTCAAAATTTCTATTGGTCATACCCATATTCAGATGTTTTTCAGAGGCATACCAAGATCCCACATGGACCATATGAGGTAAGTGTTACTCACTTGTGCTCCTGTCACTAGTTTAGTCCGTAAACAAAAACAGTGCAGCTCAGCCTCATGACTAGATATATGCTTTCATCAGTATTGGAAATTTATATTTTTAAACCAAAAAAAAAGCTTTATTTTCCTTAACTTCTATAAAAGTGGGTCGTGACTTTGCAAGAGTAGGAAAATGCGGATCCCAGGGTGACAACAGTTGTGAACCACTGGACTAATATGTTGGATTCAATAAATCAAGTTGAAGACATTAGCGACAGAAGCAGAATTGTAGCAGGAATAAATGTGCCAATTATATGAACTCAATCTGCTAAGAAGTAACGCTTGTCAAAAATGTAGAGCTCGATTGTAAATTTGAACTTTAACTTGGAATTTGTCTCGAGTTGTGGTACTCTCCAGGCCTGCAGGTGGTGCTAAAGTGCCTCATGCAGTAAGTAGTTTCTCACACGCAATCAATCAATAAATTCAGTAGTTTTTACATTATTTTGGTAACGCGGAAAACATAGGACACGCAGTTGAAATCATAACCTGCTGCCTCACACTTGACAGATATACAAGAAAAATGTTTTGAAAAATAAAAGGCCTTCTCATAAAAAATAAAATAAATAAATAAACAGTCCTGGTATTCTCTGCCACAGAGTAAATGTTTATCTGGGGTTTGTGACATTGTTGTTACTGCAGTTAACCACCTTTTTACCCCCCACGTGAAAACACTACTGGTTTCTTGCCCTTGAAACACAATTCGTATTAAAGGCCGTTAAGAAAAATTTTAGTTACAAACGTTAAGTGAAAGGAAAGAGTCGGACATTTCGGCAATGCCTGCCAAAAGGTTAATTGGTGCCTCTGGAAGTTTACTACTCAGGGCATCTGATAGAAGCACGTAGAAGAGTGGGAAGGGCAGCTGTTAATCTCCCACAATTCTTCCCAGTGCGATAAGACGGACTTTCATATTAAAATTGATGTAACTGTAAGCGGCGGGACTCCCTTGCTGAATGCACAATTATTTTTCCAAAAATGGGGTGAAATTAAAGTGAATTTTGGAGTTTACAAAAAGCATTGGCGTTCAGTTTCCCTCTAGCCTAAAAAACACTAATAGCTCCACTTTGACGTTTGTTCTTGCCAGTTGAGCTTGTCAGAGCCGCCGGTGCTGTCTCTAAATATAAAACACTAAATAAAACATACCTCCACGCTCCCTCAGCATCCAGGGTGTTTTAGAGGCCTTCACGGATGTCGGTCGGCCAATCAAAACATCGCTCTTACGGCGGATCAAGGTCACAGCACGTTGGGGGCTCTTGTGTGTGTTCATGATGCCACATTCTCTATATTTGTTTTAAAAGTCCAAAGCCCATCTCCATCTTGTGTCCATTAGCTGGCAAGCAACTCACCTCCAGGCTTTCTCTGGAGGTGCTTGTGAAATATTCATTTAAAAAGGAAAAAGTTTCATTTTCAGAAAGAAAAGAGGCTAGGCATTCCTCAAACCGGCCGGTGTGGGACCAGCGAGTGCTGCTTGGAGAAGAGAGGAAATATTAACCACGTAAAAGGCATAAGTGCACCCGGACACGGCTGTTATGTCCCATTCATTTTTTAAGCGGGAGCCCATCTGCTAAGTCTTTCTCCCAAAATGCACATTTTCCCTGCATGGCTGCGAGGTGGAAAACATCTCAGATTTGTGCTGACAAACTTCATTTATGGCAAAGTGCCTTCTGAAGGGAACGCGTGTCGTGATATCATTGACGGCCATTTAAAGAGGACATTTTCCGGTGCCGGCACCGTGGGCGACTGGTTAGAGCGTCAGCCGCACAGTTCTGAGGACCCGGGTTCAATCCCCGGCCCCGCCTGTGTGGAGTTTGCATGTTCTCCCCGTGTCTGCGTGGGGTTTCTACGGGCACTCCGGTTTCCTCCCACATCCCAAAAACATGCATTAATTGGAGACTCTAAATTGCCCGTAGGTGTGACTGTGAGTGCGAATGGTTGTTTGTTTGTTTGTATGTGCCCTGCGTTTGGCTGGCAACCAGTTCAGGGTGTACCCCGCCTCCTGCCCGATGATAGCTGGGATCGGCTCCAGCACGCCCGCGACCCTAGTGAGGAAAAACGGCTCAGAAAATGGATGGATGGATGGATTTTCCGGTGCCTCTGCAGCCATGTGAAAATTCTTCGTGCTGAGTCAGGCTCCTTCTAATTGCGTGACGGGAAGTGTGCCAATTAGTAATAGTGTTGTTTAATTATCTGTTAATGAAAGCAATAATGTTTGTGCAGTATGAGTTGGGAAAAGGAACAGGTGAATAATGAAAGATGTAATTGCTGTTTATGAGGCTGTCGGGGGGAATATAAAGACCTGACAGATTACCCGTAATCTCTCGAAAGTTGTTATTTATGTACAGTTTCATTGCTCTTCATCATTGCTCACATTTGCAACATAATTCTGTTTTGCCGTCAGCAAAATCAGTTTCCTGATGTCAAATCACTCGAAAACCATCTGCTGAAGTCATGTTTCGTCATCGCCTTCTAATTTGTTGCTCGCGCATGTCGCGACATTAGTACGTCAAGTTTTTGTGTTGGCTTTAGGGAAGGCAGCGATGGTGCTGAGAAGCACAAGACTCGCATTTTCACTGCACTTGCCGGGCTCCTTAATCACTGTGGAATAGGTCATTTGCAATAACGGTTAACAGGCATCAGAAGACTCAATTTGCTTTTGTCACTCAGTTGCCAATGACTGTGGTAAACACATCAAGTTTAGGCCAGAAAAGCCTTGGATGCATCACTATGTCGATAGCCCATCGTGAATCACAGGCTGCAGCAGTCTGTTAGTAAAGACACTGTGTCCAGCACAAGTCTCACAGGGCACAAATGTTGGCTTAAATGGCTCAAATGTATAGTTTTATTTCTGAATTAGGGATGACCATTTGGAATAGTGTTCCCTACTTTATGACAGTAATTGCACACAAGTCATAGCCTCAGACTGCATTTACAATAATACAATATTGATGTGCTAAATTCAAGGGATAACCTGCTCCTTTTCACTCTTTACCAGTCTGTTGCCTTGCAACCAAGGCATGGGAAAGTCTCCCGATGAAAGTTCAGAATTTTTGTTATGATGAAGTATTGTGTTGACCAGATCTTGTTGAGACTATCCGCCGCATGTTGCTACACAACCAAATTTCCACCGAATAAAACTGCATGTCACTAATTTCTCAATGTCTTTCATTTGTTGTTTTAGTATACATGCCTGATGATGGAGACACTGCTCTTCACGACTCAATCATCGAGGAAGATGGAGAGAATGGCACCCTGACAGAAGAGGATTTCCCAGAGAAGACCAGCCCCAAAGTGTCTGAGGACCATGAGCTGGACAACAAGAGTGCCAACAGTTACAGCAACCAGAACTCTCCCGCCAGTCTCCTGTCGACCCAAGATGCAGAGCTGGAATCGCACCTCAGCGACACCTGTGACAGACTCTCTGACTTCAAGAACTCCTCGCCACGCAAGGGCCAGCCAGAAGACCACAGCTCTAAACGCAAAGATGACACGGGCAACAGCTTGCAGAAAATGAGGGCAGCCTATGCAAACTTTCTTTCAGATTCCTACTGGACAGGAGTTAGGACGGAATTGAAATTGGGCAAAGACAACAGCAAAGCCAACTGTGACAGCACCAACGGAAGCGCCAAAAGTGAGTTCGACTGGCACCAGGATGCTCTGTCGAAGACCCTGCAGCAGACTGTCTCCCCGAAGCCTACGTCCAAACCCAACCTCTTCAGTTCGGTCCACCTGTACCGGCAAAGCAGCAAACCCTGCGCTTCAGTATTCACAGGTGCCAGCCGTTTTCGCTGTAAGAACTGCAGTGCTGCATATGACACCCTAGTAGAGCTAACGGTTCACATGAACAAGAGTGGCCACTACCAGGACAATAATCTCAGCAAACAGAGTAATTCTTCGGCCTCGTCCTCTAAATCAAAGAAACGCAGTATGCAGGATCTGGAAGGGAAGGAGGATGCACAGAAAGTTCTAAAGTGCATGTTCTGTGGGCATTCTTTTGACTCACTCCAAGATTTGAGCGTCCATATGATCAAAACTAAGCATTACCAAAAAGTGCCTTTAAAGGAGCCAATACCAGTAATCACACCCAAACTACTGCCACCAGCAAAGAAGCGGGCATTCGAAACCGCCAGGCCGTGCTCCCCTGACTCTACAACCGGTGCATCCGGGTACGGCGACATCCAACGTGCTGGTGCAGTTTCGAATGCAAACAATAATCGCTATGGCTATCAGAATGGCGCAAGTTACACATGGCAGTTTGAGACGTGCAAATCTCAGATTTTGAAATGCATGGAGTGCGGAAGCTCCCATGACACCCTGCAACAACTCACCACACACATGATGGTGACTGGGCATTTCATCAAGGTTACCAATTCTGCTTCCAAGAAGGGTAAACAGCTAGCACTTGACCCCCTGGCCGTGGAGAAGATCCAGGTGTTAGCTGAGCCCACTGCCAGTGAACCAGACGGAGAAAAGTTATCCCCCAAAAATGTTTCCCCTGCAAGCATCGAGAGGGACGGCCAAGGGGAGAGTGCAGCAGATAAAACGGAAGTAACTGAAGCAAAAGATGACAAGCAAGAAAGTGAAGATCAAAAGGCAGGAAATGGGAAATTTAAGTACCCTTATCTCCGGGAGGAAGATCTGGAACAGGATTCTGGTGGAGGGGGTGACATTCTTAAGTCTTTAGCCAACACAGTGGCCTCGGCCATCAATAAAGCTCAAACAGGGACGCCGAGCTGGAGTGCCTACCCGAGCATTCACGCTGCCTATCAGATCTCTGGCATTATCAAAAGCACCCCTGTCACAGCTGTGCCGCCTCCCGCTCAGCTGAAGCAGACCTTCCACCAAAAGCTGAGGGCACTCGCCCCAAAGGGGAAGTATGGTGCCATGGGCCTTGAGAGTCCCCAGGGGGGACATAAAAACTTTGGCATCAAACAAGAAACGGCTGTGATTAGTGATGGGAAAGAAAGTCAAAGTGTGAAGCTTGATCTAATGGAGACAGACGACAGTGATTGTCAGGATGATTCCTCTTTCTCTTCAAAGCCCGATGCCGACTGTGGGAATGATGCGAGTGAGCCGATCAAAGGGAAGCTGAGCCCCAATTTCTCTGACAGGGCCAAGACTCCGAGCCCCTCTGCCAGCACCACAGAGCCTCACAAAGACACTCTGGATAACCTTGCTGTAAACCCTCTTAGTGCTCTACAGTCAGTTCTGAACAATCATTTGGGCAAAGCAAAAAAAACTAATAATTTGCGAGAAGATAAACTATCTTCTCATATCCAGTCCATTTTTGCTAACACTAACAACTGCAGTGACAACCCCTCACTTATGCTCAGTGATCTGGCAAGGAATAAGCCTAAAAAAAACTTAGTTTTTGCAACTGATGACCAACCAATAGATCTGACTAAATCGAAAAGCAGCAAGCCAAGATCTTTGCTACTACATCCCTCCATCCCGATGCCACAGAAGTACGCTCTGTCTGACATCGCCGACATGGTTAAAGTTCTTCCCAAAGCCACCACACCAAAACCCCCTGTAGCATCTCGTCTTCCAGCCATGAAACTGGAATCAGATGTCAGGCGCTTTGAGGACGTGTCTGCCGAGGTTTACTCCGTCCACAAGCGCAAAGGCCGCCAGTCCAACTGGAATCCTCGCCATCTTCTCATCTTGCAAGCTCAGTTCGCCTCCAGCCTCTTCCTCACCTCGGAGGGTAAGTATCTTCTGTCTGACCTCGGCCCGCAGGAGCGGATGCACATCTCTAAGTTCACGGGACTTTCCATGACCACCATTAGCCATTGGTTAGCAAATGTGAAATACCAGTTGCGGAAAACAGGAGGCACCAAATTCCTGAAGAACATGGACACAGGCCACCCGGTCTTCTACTGTAATGACTGCGCTTCCCAGTTCAGGTCGCCAACAACCTTCATTTCCCACCAGGAGTCCCATCTGGGCTTCCAAATCAAAGACATGTGCAAGATGCCCGTGGAGCATCAGATCAAGATGGACGAAGCGGAGCTCCCGAAGGTCCTCGGCGTCCGAGCATCAGAGACTCTGGTCTCGGAGGAGGATGTTGACTCTAGGTTTAAATGTAAGCTGTGTTGTCGGACATTCGCCAGTAATCACGCCATCAAACTACATTTGAGTAAAACACACAGCAAATCTCCTGACAACCATTCACAGTACGTGGAGATGGACAAGGAATAGTTTTTCATATTATTGACACAGTTATTGTTTTAACACACAGGTTGGACATTTCAACTGTTCCCAGTTAGCATTGTGTAGTACTGTACAACATTTGCTGGCATGGCGGCAAAGACACACTGGTTAGAAAACGTTAGAAGACACAAAGACAAACGTTTGCACCCTGCTACAATGCATCACCAGTAATGAATTCTATTACTGCTTGAAGAAACATAAATGCTGATGTTTGCATGCGTAGCCACGGCTACGACTACTATTTATTATTTGTATGATATGTCAAGTTTCAATTGTATTTGAAAGGCAACATAATGAAAAGATAACAATTGTACTTTGCAACTTTTGGGATACAGAACACCTGCATACATGTGCAGCAGGTAGCCCTGTACAGATCTGTACAGTTTATTTCTATGTAAAGCTGTTTTGTGTCGCCATAATAGAAGTGAGCTAGAAGAGAGAGAAAGGAAGGGGGGGAAAGCACTTTAATGTTTAATCATCAATTTGGATTCTGTAAAAGTCTCAAAACTGGCTTGAGCATTTCAAAAGCAAAACTATTTCACGCGTAAATTATGTTTGAAATGAAAAAGACACACATGCAATGAGGACAAGCTGCAAGACAAATGATACCTGTGATCCTTGCACCTTTTTTTTTACATATTCAAATAAAGAGTTAACATTTGATAACAGCTTATATTGTTGTTGTTTTTTTTTCATTTAAAATAATTGACTGTGTACAATATATAGTCATGCATGCAACTTGGTACCAATTACAGACTTAACAAGTGCATGTCTCAGTGGTGGAATTTGTATCTTTGATACCTTCAGCAGTTATCACAGGAGACAGTGGCAGCACGTTAATAGCCTTACATCTTTTTTTTCCTTTTTTTTTTTTTTTTTAAATCAAAGGATAAATATAACGTGCTACGACATGACAGCAAGGAAGAGAAATATTCTATTTTGGATATATTTGTTTTTTTTCTCTCTACTTTAAAAATAACTCCATTAACTGTCACGTCTCTGCTGATGTGAATGATTCAGTAACATAGAAAATGTTTTTATAATTGTTTTAATCCTGTAAAAATTCAGCACATGTATCATGATGTTGCTAACTCGAAGGGGCATAAAGTGATTATAGAACGTGAACACACCCGTGTGAAAATACCAGCTTTTGTTGATGATTTAAAGAAGAATATGAGAGCCATTCATTTCCGTACCGCTTGTCCTCACTAGGGTCGCAGGCGTGCTGAAGCTTATCCCAGCTAGCTTCGGCCAAGAGGCGGGGTACAACCTCAGCTGATCGCCAGCCAATCCCATGGCACATAAACGACGAGGACGGATTTGAACCCGGGTCCTCAGAACTGAGAGGTAGTCGACCACCGTGCTGCTGAAAAAGGCATAAGGAAATAATAGTATCTAGAATAATGTTTTGGGTGCTTTTTCAAAAACGCTCACCAATAACCACAGAGGCAGGGGTACACTATAATAAATCTAAATCTGTCTAGTGGAAAATTAAGTACAATTAGTTGGTTGAAGTAACGTGGTAAAAGTGGTTAGCGCGCCCGCCTCACAGATCTGAGGTTGAGGGTTGAAATCCTGGCTTCCTGTGTGAAATTTGCATGTTCTTCTTTTGCTTGCAACGGTTTTCTCCTGGTACTCTGGCTTCCATCCACATACTGTTCAGGGTCATGAGAAGATGGAGCCAGTCCCAGCTGACTTTGGACTACACCCTGAACTGGTGCCCAGTCAATCACAGGGTGGAGAGACAGACAACCATCCCTCTCAGATTCAGACCATCACTGAATGGGAAGTGAACCCACTCTTCCTGCAGAGATGTCAGACGAGTGTACCACTACACCATTAGTGGCAACTTTAGAAAGAGGTGCATCTCAATCAATTACAATATTGTTGAAAACGTAATTTATTCGAGTGGTTCAATTTCTAAAGTGAAGCTCATATATAGATTCCCTAAACACACAGTAAAATAATTCAAAATATTTTTTTTCCCAACTTTTCATTTTTATATCTTACAGCTAACCAAAGGCCAAAATTCACCATCCCAAGAAATTTGAATATTACATTAGAAACATCCATCCATTTTCTATACCGGTAATCCTCTTTAGGGTCACGGTCAGGGTTGTGAGAATATGGAGTCTAGCCATGCTGACTTTGGACGAGAGGCAGGGTACATACAGCATGGACTGGTCGCCAACCAATCACAGGGCACATATTGACCAACATAGACATACAACCACTGACACTCACATTCACACCTAAGGACAATTTAGAATCTTTTACAAACGCAGGACCTCTGAACTGTGAGGCGGATGTGCCTACCAGTCGGCCAACAATATTATTTCGAGCGTTGAAATTAGGTAGGAATTGTGTTTAATTAATGTTTTATAAGTTTTACTTTTTGCTTCGAACTGCTGAATCTAATTAAGCTGCGCCTTGATATATATAATTTTTTTATTTAATGTGTACAAATTAGCGGCACGGTGGACGACTTGTTAGCACATCTGCCTCACAGTTGTGAGGACAGGGGTTCAAATCCCGGCCTCAGAACTGTGTGGAGTTTGTATGTTCTCCCCGTACCTGATTGGGTTTTCTCCGGGGACTCCGGTTTTGTCCCACATCCCAAAAACTGTACGTTTTTGTTGAACTCAACTGTGTTTTGTAGGGGTTTGATACCTTGCTCAGGGGCACCTTGACAGTAATAATAATAAAGATAATTAGCAGCTCTCCAAAGTCCGAGTTCTTATGGATGAGCTACTGCAAGACCCCCCCACCCCCCAGTAAGAAAGAAAGATGTTTTAATTATTTTTCCCAATGTTTTTTCGAGTTGCTGCCTTGCTTTTCGAACATTACAAACACCTCCTATTTAATGGGTGCGTTCTCTAAAGGACATTTTTTAGCTTCTGCAAAATCGCCCAGAATGAAATGGACTTTCAGGCTTCACTCCTCCACAAATGTCGTAAAAACGGCCCTGATGGCAAACAGAGAGGGTGTAAACAACAGCTAATAGTGATGAATATTGGCATGGACTTAAAGTGCCGCGTTTGCTCTGAGGACATTATTAGGAAATGATGGAGCTGCAAGATGCATTTTATTCAATTGTGGGAACAGGAAGACATTTTAATCCCACAGTAAGAAGCAATGTGACATAAAGGACAACAAGGCCGCATTGTACAATACTTTCTCATCTCCACATAATGGCGTTTAGATGCACCGCCAAGATATTTCCTCATGTCGGCCTTTATTGCTTTTCCGCAAGATGGTATCATAACAATTAAACATATTTCCTCAAGCTCTATTATTTCAAGGCTATTAAAAAATAATTGCCTCCTAAATTCATAAACATTTTATGCAATTCATCTCTTTTTGTCGCAGCAATCAAGTCCTCAATTACTTCAACCCATCAAATCTCTATTTTATAACAGGCGAGTGACATTTGATGGTAAATGGGGGGAAAGCGGCGGCCATTCGAATGCGTGTGACACCGACGTGGCCCCCATTGTTGGAAATGAGCCGGCAATCACCTCGTTCATCAGATGACTCCTAATGCAGTTAAAGTATTCCGCTATAATTTCTGCACGCATTTATAATTACTGTCAAAGAGCCCACACCTCAGTGAGCAGATTAAAGCGATCAATTATTTAAAGCCTTTTTTCTGATTCGTCTGCGAGGCCATTATGTTGGAGAGCCGGCGGCGCTCCTAGGATGCGCTTTGGAGGGAAGCGACGACAAAATATATGAATTTCTTTATGTGGTGGCAGGATTCGGATGTCTTTTCATGGTTAAGTTCTGGAATACGTACAGCTGTAATAGAAACAAGATCTGTTTTTTATATGGCTGTATATTTACACACAAATATTGTATTAACACAAAAAAAATCTATTTCTTTGCTAAACTATATTCTATAATATACTGTATGCAGTTTTGTAATTAGAAATCTCATGTTGTCAAAATGTGCCATCAGTCTTGAAGTAGTCCTGTTTAAATTTCAAGCACTTTTCAAACCTGGAAAATGCCTCAATAAAATTGGAGCTTTTTACAAGAGATAGCTTTTATCATCGACAACAGATGATGATGCACCATCAACAACAAAAAACAATGATGCAATGAGTACTGTGTCGTATTTTCTCATACAGTATTCATCGAGTATTTGTTTCCTCAGCTGCAGAGAGTAACAGGCAATTATTAATTCATTCATTTTTTTTTTTTCATTAGAACAACTCAGAAGTCTACCAGCATCACGGAATAGATTGTGTTCGACTTGAAAAATTCTACAGTATCTGCCTTCCATTATTAGTTTTTACATTTTCTTTTATGGGTTGCAACCAATCATCGTTCAGCGCATAGATTGGCCACAAGTACATTTTGGTGACTTGCCGTTTTTCGCTGTAGGCTAATCAAAGAAGACTGCCACCAGCAGTGTAATTGCAGAAGGGAGAAAAAAAAAAATACTTTTCAACTAGAATTTGTTCCAATGAGACAAAATCTCGAAATGCATAGCAGGAGAAGTTCATCCACTACAGGCAACGCTGGAGTGCTGTCCTGCATTAAATAAATAGAAAATGCATGTAAACACAAAAAAAAATTATTATTGCATGCAAACCCGCATCCTTTTGACTGTGTTGCAGACAGTGCCGGCCAGCATTCATTATCGGTTCATTAAAATGGGTTATGTTTTTCAGAATACATGCTACTTGTATAACTAACTACCTTTTACTGGAGACATATTTTACATTTGTACAATTTTAAAACAGTTCCCAAGCGTTTTAACAAAAGCTCATTAACATTCTTTGGTCAAAAATGCGCAATCGCTAAAAAATTTACAGTACATTTAATATCCACTTGCAACACTGTGGTCGAAATCACTCATTAATGTTGCATTGGTCACCCCCCGCAGGACGTTAAAACCAGGGCGTTGCTACGAAGCAATTGAAAAAATGCGAGCGCCCATAAAATTTGATTGTATTTTCACTCGTGGAGGCAGCACCCCGAGCCACCAAATTATACTTGGCAATTAGTGTCGCAAATCCGTGGGTGGGGTGCATGCAAATATAATATCCAAAGTTATGAGCAGCTCGCTTGCAGACATTTTCAGAAATAAGCAGCCAACAAAACATTCACTTGAGTTGTTTCCAAGCAATTAAAAAGTAAATTTTCCATAAAATGTTCAACTTAAAAGAGCAAAAAATATTGACAATTATAAAAAGTATCATTAACTTCAGCTAAGTATTTCTGACTGCAGTACATGCATGCCTAAGGGTGGCAGGTCTAAAACTGACATTTTAATGTATCCTACCTAAGTAGCTGGTGCCCTACCATTTTAATTTATAATTTCAAAACACCACTGCCCGTCTCGTACCTTTTGACGTACAGTAGTTAATAAGTGAACAATCAGACGCTTGTCATTAAGCATGCAATGAAATAGTGATTACATGACGCCGATGTGTGGTAATAAAGCTATCCAAATGTGATTGTTGGGCTCCCCGACAAACATTTGGGGTGTGAGTGTGTGCGTGTGCGTGCATGTGTGTGTACAGTATGTGTGCCTGTGTGACTGTGCTTCCCCCTGCACCGCACAAGCATGGACGCCCTGCATCATCGGGCCTGTGAAGTCGAGGGAGGGGGTTGGTGCGAGGAGGGCGGAGAATGTTCATCAAGTCTGCAGCAGGGTAATGACTAGCTCATGTGTTTAATGAAGGCCTTTAGAACTTGGAGCCATAATGACCCACATCCTGACTCCCCATCCTCCAATTTATCCTCCCTCTGCAGGTTATTACATCCCTTTTCGAGAAATATCCTGCCGAGAGCTTCGTATTGTTCCTTTTCTTTGAGATGATTTCATTTCCTCCTCACCACTTTGTCAAAAAAAAAAAAACGACAACAGACGAATGTACAGCGGAATATTAAAGGTTGAAAATCCATCCACTCTGAGATGCTGGGTGACCTCCAATTTGTTCTGATTTCCTAACAAATTCTCCCACAGGAAAAAAATGGGAATAGAAATAATCAGTTCCAGACCGTCGCCCTCAAAAAAGCTTTATAAATATTTAAAACAACATTAAACATTCATAATTGTCATACAAGTGCCAAATAACATAACCTCTAATATTAAAATGTGAAAACATTTTAAACCTTGAATAACTAATCGGAACATGAATGACAAAAGTGTAATGTGAAGATGAGCCGCGTCTCACGCTTGTCATTTTTTAATGGTCACACAAGTGTCAAAGGAATTTGCCAGTTCCTCCTTCACATTTACATTCCTTTCCAACAATATTAGGACATTGAGGCTAATTCTTTTATTTTTGCTCGAGACAAAAAACTTCTGATAACTCAAATATGCAGCAAAGTTGTTGATGTTGGATAGTTGTGTTTGGCTTGTGCCAAATACGCAATCAATCTGCACCATTATTGTATAATTTGTGTATAATTAGGCAGCCTGGTGATGAAGGGCTGTCTCCACCAGTGAAAATACAAATGATGCTTTTACTTCCATGGTTCACTTTTGTCTTCAGTTCTGGGCTGTTTGAGAATTAGTAGCCACTCACTGAGTTGCAACACCCCTACTCTGCATTGGCTACTTTAGAAAACAGCATCATTTCAGCCACATTTTTACAGGTGGATGCTGAGTGTGCCGATTCTTCATCCTTTATGTATTTTGAACAAAGAATATCAGAGACCTTTTATGAAGACACCTGGGAAAAGTTTTTTAAATTGAAATCAAATGCAGAAGGTGTTCTTTAACATTTGCTTACGAATCACAGAACCTTTGCATTCTTCTTTTGTGCGGCTTTCACAACAGCCCCTTTCAGTTGTTTGTTTGGGGGTTTGCTCCCTTCAGTCTTCTCTTTAGCTGGTAAATTGTATGCTCTATAGGTTTTAAGTCTGGGCGTTGAGTTAGCCAGTCTAAAACCTTCCTAACACAATTGTGGCAGTATCCCGGGTTTTGTGGATCTTCTGGCACATCTCTGATGTATCTAGTTTACGGGATCTCTGTGTGTATACGGCTATTGTTGATGATAAAACCTAAAAACATAGTGACTCGAGACCGCATCAAATGTAAAACGAATTTCTATAATAAAAGGGAGGAAATCATCCCCTTTCTGTTTATTCACTCATAGGCCAGTTGTTTGATTCATGGCGACTGACTCAAAATTTGAGCATTAGTTTGACCGAAGTCTACCTTCTGAATTCTAGGAAGGAGGGACGAGTTTTATCGTAACGCACACCAGATACAGAAAATTCATTTTGCACCAAAATGTCCTGTAGCTCTCATGTAACCCTTCTAATTACCAAAGAAACAAACCAACAAATAATCATTAAAACAATATTCCTAGACTGGGGTGACAATATTCTTATGAAATCATTCATAAAGCAAATAACATTTGTCTTTTTAAATTCTACGTTTCTCCTCTGCGTGGCAGGGGTGATTTCTTCCTCATGACGATGGAGAGCCGTACGAGACAAAGAGGGATGTGTGCTCATCTGCATACATACATCATATCTCCCAAATAGCCTATAGTGCTGCACTCTTAATAGTGTTGCCTCAAATATGCTAATTAAGCACAAAATGTGTGATGAATGGAATACATTTGATCAATCAAGTATAGGCCCAAGCCGCCAGTGCTGCATATTCATTGAGCATCATGAATATGAAAGCCCAGTCATTTATCAAGTATCCGTTGCGCATTTGTATCTTATTAATCATACACACTGAAACTACTGTCTTGTCTGGGGGGAAAAAAATTGCTGAAGGTTGATGGACCGCTTGGAAGATGGATTAAATCCACCGAAATCTGGGTAATGTTTCATGCAACATTTGCACATAGCAGTTGGATTATCGGGTACTTTTGATTTTACTTGTTTGTGTAAATTATTAGGCGGCACGGTGGACGACTGGTTAGCGCATCTACCTCACAGTTCTGAGGACCGGGGTTCAAATCCCGGCCCCGCCTGTGTGGAGTTTGCATGTTCTCCACGTGCCTGCGTGGGTTTTCTCCGGGCACTCCGGTTTCCTCCCACATCCCAAAAACATGCATGGTAGGTTGATTGGAGAATCTAAATTGCCCTTAGGTGTGAATGTGTGCGCGAATGGTTGTTTGTTTATATATGCCCTGCGATTGGCTGGCGACCAGTTCATGGTGTGCCACGCCTCTCGCCCGAAAACGGCTGGGATGGGCTCCAGCACGCCCGCGACCCTTATGAGGATAAAGCGGTGCAGGGAATGGATGGATGGATGGATGTAAATTATTGACCATAGTAGCATTGGGATTTGTCTTGCTTTTGGGTGTTTTATTCATGTGACAGATTTTAGGACTACAAACTCAAAGAGGCTGTCCAATGAAAAGCATGTAGTCCAAATATTTGTGAGTTTTTCTATTTCGCCGGAACATAATCAAAATCATTTCTGATGCGGTACGGTGGGCGACTGGTTAGCACATCTGCCACATAGTTCTGAGAACCCGGGTTCAAATCGCAGCCCCTCCTGTGTGGCGTTTCCATGTTCTCCCCGTGCCAGCGTGGGTTTTCTCCGGGTACTCCGCTTTCCTCCAACATGCAACATTTGTTTCTATGTGCCCTGCGTTTGGCTGGCGACCAATTCAGGGTGTACCCCTCCTCTCGCCTGAAGACAGCGGGGATAGGCATGCCCGCGACCCTAGTGAAGATAATTGGTACGAAAAATGAAAAAAATCAAGTTTTTTTTTTTCTTTCTATCATTAACACTAATGGAAATAGTAATGGAAACATATTGTACATTTTATTTTTCAAATTTCAAACAGTTTGTGGAATGCTTTTGTCAAAATACTGCAAGAATTGTAGACAAACTTATTGAACACATTTCCTGCCATGAAGAAATTAGCTCATTTTAGGGGTGGATCTTTGCCGGCCCTCATCCTGTCCTATATGTGGCGAGGCCAGTGGCCAGTCCGTCTTTAGTTAGAGTGACGACCACTGGGCTGGTGTATTCCTACCGGCGTTTGGCCACCTTCTCTCCTGCCTTGCTTGGCAGAGCCCAGACTTTGGGAAAAAGAGTTCCCTTAGCTTAAAGACAATGTAAGCATTTTAACCCACGGATGCAACAGTTCACTCTGTGTGGTGCATGAATGCTTTTTGTAACAATATTATCAGAAGTTAATACGTTTAATACTGTTAGCTAACACTGCAGCTCTGCTTACCTTTTGGCTTTGACATGATTATGCCGCTGCGTAAAAAAGAGGTTCAGGCAGCCTTGGTGACAAGTCATTGGCTGAGAAACTTGTGTGGCGGTAGTTATTATGTTAATTAGCCCCACTGTTACATGACGGTGGGGTGGAATGTTGCTCACTCACAGACACACTTTCAGAATGAGGCAGGTAAAAGATTTACTTGGTTGTTATATTTGACTTTTGATAGGTGGGCAGACACTCTTGACACACAACTATTTGTATTGGCCCTCACAAAAAAAATGGAGTAGAGAAGCGGAATCCAATGTTTCCCTTTTTATTTTTAGCTGAAAAGTGGCAATCTAATTGGACTGATAGCATTAGCTTGGTGCATAGAGCGAGCTAAGAATTGATTGCCAGCACTTCAGGACTTCATCCTTCATGTTTGTCCCTCAAGGCAGTGTGCTTGCTCAAATAGGAGCTGACATCCCCCAAATATGAAAGCAAAAAAAAAAAATCACACTTTTTTTTTTTTTTTTTTAATTCTTGGGCTCCATCTTGCAGCCGTGCCCTCCCCCTTTGCAGACGTCAGCACAATCACAGATGGCGCGCTGATTTATTTATTTTATTTTTTTTTTTTTTTTACTGACCGGATGCTCTGCAACAACCGCCAAAATAGACGAGTGCCTATTAGCAGACTTTTACCATGATGTACGGCATACCAGTATAACATTTTACCTTCTTCATTCTGCAGATGAGCTCCAGATTGAGAATACAGTAAACCGTATAAGAAAACATGTTAACTCCAATCACATCTTGTGGTAATGCAAATGTTACACTTTGACTTAATGGATTTTCTATTGCTTTTTAGGACGTTAGTAGTAAGGATAAAATAAAGTGTAGAATTGAACCAAACGGTGACCATAGATTAATGAAGAATATGAGGAAACCATGTTAAGCCATACGACCTGTAACCCCGACAAGAAGAATAACTTAGTCAAAAGGGTTTTGCTTCAATGACAAATGACATCTGAAAGTTCAATAATCTTCTTTTCCTTTCGGCTTGTCCCGTTAGGGGTCGCCACAGCGCGTCATCCTTTTCCATGTAAGCCTATCTCCTGCATCCTCCTCTCGAACACCAACTGCCATCATGTCTTCCCTCACGACATCCATCAACCTTCTCTTTGGTCTTCCTCGAGCTCTCTTGCCTGGCAGCTCCATCCTCATCATCCTTCTTCCAATATACTCACTATTTCTCCTCTGGACGTGTCCAAACCATTGAAGTCTGCGCTCTCTAACTTTGTCTCCAAAACATCGAACCTTGGCTGTCCCTCTGATGAGCTCATTTCTAATTTTATCCAACCTGGTCACTCCGAGAGCGAACCTCAACATCTTCATTTCCGCCACCTCCAGCTCTGCTTCCTGTTGTCTCTTCAGTGCCACTGTCTCTAATCCGTACATCATGGCTGGCCTCACTACTGTTTTATAAACTTTGCCCTTCATCCTAGCAGAGACTCTTCTGTCACATAACACACCTGACACCTTCCTCCACCCGTTCCAACCTGCTTTGACCCGTTTCTTCACTTCCTGACCACACTCACCATTGCTCTGGACGGTTGACCCCAAGTATTTAAAGTCCTCCACCCTTGCTATCGCTTCTCCCTGTAGCCTCATTCTTCCCCCACCAGCCCTCTCATTCATGCACATATATTCTGTTTTACTTCGGCTAATCTTCATTCCTCTTCTTTCCAGTGCATGCCTCCATCTCTCTAACTGTTCCTCCAGCTGCTCCCTGCTTTCACTGCAGATCACAATGTCATCTGCAAACATCATGGTCCACGGGGATTCCAGTCTAACCTCATCTGTCAGCCTATCCATCACCACTGCAAAAAGGAAGGGGCTCAGGGCTGATCCCTGATGCAGTCCCACCTCCACCTTAAACTCCACTGCCACACATACAGCACACCTCACCACTGTTCTGCTGCCCTCGTACATGTCCTGTATTATTCTAACATACTTCTCTGCCACTCCAGACTTCCGCATGCAGTACCACAGTTCTTCTCTGGGTACTCTGTCATAGGCTTTCTCTAGATCTACAAAGACACAATGTAGCTCCTTCTGACCTTCTCTGTACTTTTCCATCAACATCCTCAAGGCAAATAATGCATCTGTGGTACTCTTTCTAGGCATGAAACCATACTGTTGCTCGCAAATACTCACTTCTGTCCTGAGTCTATCCTCCACTACTCTTTCCCATAACTTCATTGTGTGGCTCATCAACTTTATTCCTCTGTAGTTGCCACAGCTCTGCACATCACCTTTGTTCTTAAAAATGGGCACCAGTACACTTTTCCTCCATTCCTCAGGCATCTTCTCACGCACTAGAATTCTATTGAACAAGCTGGTCAAAAACTTCACAGCCACCTCTCCTAGATGCTTCCATACCTCCACAGGAATGTCATCAGGACCAACTGCCTTTCCATTTTTCATCCTCTTTAATGCCTTTCTAACTTCCCCCTTACTAATCATTGCCACTTCCTGGTCCACCACACTTACCTCTTCTACTCTCCCTTCTCTATCATTTTCCTCATTCATCAACTCCTCGAAGTATTCTTTCCATCTAGCAAGCACACTGCTGGCACCAGTCAACATATTTCCATCTCTATCCTTAATCACCCTAACCTGCTGCACATCCTTCCCATCTCTATCCCTCTGTCTGGCCAGCCTGTATAGATCATTTTCTCCTTCTTTAGTGTCCAACCTGCCATACATGTCATCATATGCCTCTTGTTTTGCCTTTGCCACCTCTACCTTTGCCCTGTGTCGCATCTCAATGTATTCCTTTCGCCTCTCCTCGGTCCTCTCAGTGTCCCGACTTCTTCTTAGCTAACCTCTTTCCTTGTATGATTTCCTGTACTGTGAGGTTCCACCACCAAGTCTCCTTCTCTCCTTTCCTGCCAGAAGATACACCAAGTACTCTCCTGCCTGCTTCTCTGATCACCTTGGCTGCAGTGGTCCAGTCTTCTGGAAGCTCCTGCCGTCCACCGAGAGCCTGTATCACCTCTTCCCGAAAAGCTGCACAACACTCGTCCTGTCTCAGCTTCCACCACATGGTTCTCTTCTCTGCCTTTGTCTTCCTAATTTTCCTCCCCACCACCAGAGTCATCTTACACACCACCATCCTATGCTGTCTAGCCACACTCTCCCCTACCACTACCTTACAGTTGGTAACCTCCTTCAGATTACATCGTCTGCACAAGATGTAATCCACCTGTGTGCTTCTACCTCCGCTCTTGTAGGTCACCCTATGTTCGTGCCTCTTCTGGAAAAAAGTGTTCACTACAGCCATTTGCATCCTTGTTGCAAAGTCTACCACCATCTGTCCCTCCAAGTTCCTTTCCTGGATGCCGTATTTACCCATCACTTCTTCATCACCCCTATTACCTTCACCAACATGTCCATTACAATCTGCACCAATTACGACTCTCTCTCTGTCTGGGATGCTAAGAACTACATCATCTAGCTCCTTCCAGAATTTCTCTTTCACCTCTAGGTCACATCCTACCTGTGGGGCATAGCCACTAATCACATTACACATAACACCCTCAATTTCAAATTTCAGCCTCATCACTCGATCTGATACTCTTTTCACCTCCAAGACATTCTTAGCCAACTCTTCTTTTAAAATAACCCCGACTCCATTTCTCTTCCCATCGACACCATGGTAAAATAATTTAAACCCTGCCCCTAAACTTCTAGCCTTACTGCCTTTCCACCTGGTCTCCTGGACACACAATATATCAACCTTTCTCCTCATCATCATGTCAACCAACTCCCGAGATTTTCCTGTCATAGTCCCAACATTCAAAGTCCCCACATTCAGTTCTAGGCTCTGTGTTTTCCTCTTCTCTTTCTGCCGAAGAACCCGCTTTCCACCTCCTCTTCTTCTTTGACTTCGACCCACAGTAGCTGAATTTCCAACGGCGCCCCGCAGGTTGACGGCGCCGGTGGCGGACGTTGTTAACCCGGGCCACGACCGATCCGGTATGGAATTCTTTGGATGAACGCTCATATTTGTTTGGCGAGGTTTTAAGCCGGATGCCCTTCCTGACGCAACCCTCTGCATTTATCCGGGCTTGGGACCGGCCTACAGTTTGCACTGACTTGTGCCACCCATAGGGCTGCATTATCTGAAAGTTCAATAATAATAATAATAATATGAAAAGAAGAAGAATCGGCATGGTGGACGAATAGGAAGCACATCCGCCTCACAGTACTGAGCACCCGGGTTCAAATCCTGGTCTCGCCTGTGTGGAGTTTGCATGTTCTCCCCGTGCCTGCGTGGGTTTTCTCCAGGCACTACGGTTTCCTCCCACATCCCCAAAACATGCATGGTAGGTTAATTGAAGACTCTAAATTGTTCGTAGGTGTGACTGTGCGTGAGATTGTTTATATGTGCCCTGTGATTGGCTGGTGACTTGTTCAGGGTGTACCCCGCCTCTCGCCCAGAGTCAGCTGGAATAGGTTTAGTGAGGATAAGCGGTACAGAAAATGGATGGATGGAAAATAATAAGCGAGCTTATATAGCGGCTTTCATGCTACCCAAGGCTGCTTTACACAAGTGCCACAGACAAAAGCACAGAACAAAGGACAATAAATATCAAAAGCTGTGTGAAATACGTGTTGGTTTTTTTTTGTTTGAAAATGTCCAGCACTCGGGCATTGCGGATGTCAGAGGGGAGCGAGTTCCAGAGGGTGGAGACTGCCTCGCTGAAGTCTCTGACGCCAAAGGTTCACAGGCAGGTTGCGAGAGTTGGAGAGGAGACTAGAGTTGGAAGACCTCAGGATCCAGGATGGGGAGTATGGATTGAGGAGGTCTGACAGGTATTGGGGGGCAAGTGCATGGAGGGATTTGTAGGTGAAGAGCAGGACTTTGTCTGTGATGCAGGACTTGACCAGTGGAGATAGAGGAGTGTGAGAGTGATGCGCTGCCAACGCTCGGTGTGTTTGACGGAGAATTGTTAAGGGACTGGTTGAAACATACTCTATATTGAAATGACATTTAACCCCCGTCTCGTCTTAGGCATTGAAATCATTCACTTTCTTGCTCTGACATAGAGCAACATTGCTTCATTGTTTACAGAAGATCTGTTAAAATGTGACTTGGGGGTTAGTGATGACCATTGACCGCAAATGTGTCCAGAATATTTGCTGAAGAATCAAAACCAATAGGATGTTCTTGCTGGCATAGCTCACTATCGCATGATAGTTTGCCATCAGATTAAAAAAATATTGCAGAGGTGAAAGGAACAAGAGCTTGTTTCCCCTGGGACCTCAGTTACCTTGAAATCTTGGTAATAGTGCTCTGTGTCTCATATACAGTAGATTAATAGAATATGATAGTGTGGCAAAGATTAGTTGGAAAAGAGTGACTGGGTGAGCGGTCACCAAAACATGTATGAATATGACCCTTGATATCAAAAATCCAATAGGATCTTTCTCTGACATACAACATGAACACCCCAAAAAGTCTGACTAGTGGAATGCTGTCAAAAACATGTACTGAGACAACCGTTATCCTCATCTACCTCAAGCATCTCTGCTCAAATTTCAACATCAACAGTCTGACAAAGCACAATAATAATAAATCAAAGTTTGAAAAAGTATATGTTGAAAAAGGGGAGTGGTAGGATGGATTTACACAATGTCAAGTTTGTACTGTATATCTATCTGCGCATTTACGCTGCACTGGCATTGTCGGCTGTTCGATACCTATCACATTTGGGAAAGGCCTGATTTCCATCTGAAGATACCCGATTCCATGTGTTTTTTTGTTTTTTTTCCTATTTAGGCTGTCATGACGCATATCCAAGTTGTGCCACTTGAACGCAAAAAAAATTGGAATTGTGTCACTTGAACCATGCAGTGCCAGCCGCAGGGTGCACATACTGACACTCCCTCAAGCATCTGTGGTCCAATTCCAAAATCAGTGGGGCCCTTGCTTTGACAAAAATAAGTCCAGAAAGACTGAGGAACACTCACCCTGAAGAAACATGTTCACAGGGTGCAAAAACTGAGTTGAACATTTGGCTCAGGTCTGAAAATCAATCGGGCTTTTAGCACAATAATTTGGCATTTTGAAAAAGGTGATGGGAGAGAGATCACAAGGAAGAAAAAATGATTTGATCAGTAAACTGGGCTACCCTAAGAACTGCAGAAAAAATCCAACTTACACTAATGTGTCTAAAGAGGACAGCAACATCAAGTCAGCTGATCAAAAAAAGTGTTAGCTTGAACAGAACTTGGATGGCGCTGCATGTCATTAGTGCTCTCTGACATTCCAAATTACATGTATTGCTCCATAGGGAAATTTGATTTCAAAATAAAGTGAGACATCTGATTTAAAATGGCCAAGATGGGAGACATTCTGTGTGTGTGTGTGGGGGGGGGGGGGGGGTGTTTTTGAAATAAACATTTTAAATAGGCCATTTTTCTTAAACATCGGATTCTGGAAACATTTTAAAAGCAGCGTGAGGTCTAACAATTCTGAAAGTTTTAAGGAAAGACTGCCAGAGCTGTTCAAGGTTGTCGTTGCTTTGATCTAACGAGCGGAATTGGAGGCGACGCACGGTCACATCCGCCTCACAGTTCAGAGGTCTTGGGTTTGAATCCCGGCTCCGGCCTCTTTGTGTGGAGTTTGCACGTTCTCCCTGTGTCTGCGTGTGTGCACGGTGCAAAACACGGATGGTAGGTTCATTGAAGACTCAAAATTGTCCGTAGGTGTGAATGGTTGTCTACTTGTGCCCTGCGATTGGCTGGAGTGGCACCGACACTCAACGACAAATTCCTTTTGTGTTTTAACATACTTGACCAATAAAGATGATTCTTATTCAAGTTTTAGTTTGAGACTGGTGATTTCCTAACAGTTTCGATGGACTCAAGCCCACATGGATTAGTATTGCGTGTTTCAGGTTAAGGTTTTCTCACTTTGTGTTCTGGTTTAGTCGTTTAGATTTAGTACGTTAGCATGACAAAGGATACGTTTACACGAAAACAACAATATTTCATGAGCAAATGTCAACGCAATCCTTCAAGCAGTCCTCCAAAAACTACTACTGAAAATACTGTAATATGTATGCCAGACCATTAGTTAGTGATGTGACAAAGAAATACAACACACATGCACACTAACTGCTTGTGCCTATCAAAAAGTATCTTTTGAATAACACTTGTATATGGGAGTGTAAAATATGACATATGTGATGTAAACTGTGAAGTTTTAAACATACTCAACATCAGCATTGTTTGTTGTTGTTTTGGTTGCAACATGTCATGTACATGTCAACACTGAACATTCAATACACTTGTACATGTTCTCAGAGAACAGTTTTCAGTTTTGATGAGAACATAATGGTGCAGTTTTAATCAACTTCTACTTTGAGCTCCGTTTTGCCGTTGTCATGTGAACAAAATGAATATTTTTTTTTTATTCGCTTTAACCTTTAAAAGTGAGTCGATTCAATGTTTAGCACAAGTTTTCCTCTTCTACCACGCAGCCAGCGTGGATAGTGGCCAAGAGGGGGATGGGCGATGAATGGAAGTGGGGGGGGTCGCCACCTCTTGGCCTGCCCCCTCCCACGCTGTCATCATGCTGCCTCACAGCAGGCCAGAGGTTGTGTGCATTTAGCTGCCTTGTAATCCGTCTGCGTGTCTGGCTGCTGGCTCTCAGGTCAGCTGTCACTCAATGTGACATGAATCAGCATTGACGCCGCCACGTTTAAAACCATGTAAACACACACACAGGTCCGCCGGCCTCCAGCTGACACAAATAAAAAGGACCCAGCTCATGGTGCCCCACCCAGGCCGAAACTACTAGAAGAGCCAAAGTAGGTTGTTACAGGTTTTTTTTGCGAAACAGCTAGGTTATAATGTGAAATGACAGGCAGCTAATGTGACATCATGTGCAGCTGCTACGCTCGTATTCAGCCTCCCATCAAAGTGACACCGCATGTTTTGACGACCATGTGAGAACACAAACTTTGTTGATCACTTAGCTAATTGTGTTTCATTTCCTAGAGGGTAGACTATTTTAAATAGTCAGATTTTGTGTTCAAATACGGGAATGTATTATTTGTAACCGTTTATCACGCTAAGAAGGCTTTTGGCTAACCTCAATGGAGACATTGGCGCTGAGGTCGTCACACAACTAAATATCTGTTGTCGTGAAAAAGCACACACAACTACAGCAATATCCCGCATAAGTATGTTTTGTTTTGGCAGAATAGTGGTTAGCACTGCTGCCTCACAGTCGAGAGGTCCCGGGTTTGAATCTCTGGCCCTGCTGTGTAGAGTTTGCACGTTCTCCCTGCGTTTACGTGGGGTTTCTTCCACGTTCCTAAAGCATTTGTGGTACGTTCATTGAAGACTAAATTGTCCATAGGTGAAAATGTGAGTGTGGATTGTTGTTTGCCTATAACTGTATGCGCACTGCGATAGCTGGCGACCAGTTCACCCCTTTCCCAAAGTCAGCTGGGATAGGCTCCAGCTCACTTGTACCATGCAGTATAAATCGAGCCTAAAGCAGAAAGGTGAACCGAGACAATCAGCTGTCCAACCAGCAGTCACAAGTGGGTATGAGGTTTTCCTGCAGACTCATCAATTGTCATGAAGCTTGAGCAACAGTAAGAAATATCTCCCAATACTGAAAGTTGTGTTTTTCCTCGAGATTCAGATTAGAATGCAGAGCGCGCAGCGAATGTCAAGAAACCAAATGGATCTAATGATGCAAATGTAAGCAACGGCGACGGTGACGGTCGAGGCACTTGTCACTGTGGTCAAAATTCAGACGTGCAGTCTTAAAAAGGCAGCCGCATATTGGACAGGGAAATCAATACAGCATTTTGTTATCCATCTCTATTTTACGAGCTAAAAGAGAAGGATGATGTGTCATAGAGTGAGCCCAGGCAGACTCGGACGGAGATCTATCATTGTAGAAAGTCAGAGGCCTCTTCCTGTGTAAATCATGTGTCACATGGGCGGCAGGTTCATTCTCTGGCCATGGAATACATTTAGGCCTTGGACACCCACTTCCATTTTTCTCTTTTGATGGAGTTGCTCCCTGCAGTTATATACACCTGCAAGTGGATTATTTTGCGACATGTAGCTTTTCGTTTTTCGTTTTGTTACTGCGGTCCACGTCGGACGGATCAAGCGGGGAGGAAAAATCATGTTCTCAAACAAGTGATTGATACATTTTAATTAGCCCACTTCTCGCAGGAGCGCAGCTGTCACGGCTCCCGAGGTTTTAATGTGACAAACGCTCGACAGTGAGACGAGAGAAGGGAATGACAACACCTGTGGTCAACTTTAGCAGGGACTCATTTCTCCCGATTGAGCACTCAGTCCTGCACCTATCAGTGGCCCAAATCTAAAATGGACAGTTTCATCTTGCGAGACGGGGGTACGTTCTGAACAAATCACCTGTCAGTCACAGGACTGACACGCAGACACCAAGAACCACTGACTCTCACATTTACAACTTCGAACTATTCAGGCTTCCAAAACATACTGTGCGTGTTTTTATCAACATAAAAAAAAATGATATGCGATGATTAACCTCATGTATTTTTGTAAACATTGTAGACAATTGAGTCTTCAATGAACATAACATACGTGCAGTCTCATAATGCAATGGAGTACAAATACTTTGTTACTGTATTTAAAAAGGGCTGCAGCTACCTACTAAAAGCTTTATCGAATAATCAAGTATTCAGATAAATTATATTTTTGCTTGGTTAAAGACCAATTATGAATACATCCATCCATTCTCAATACCGCTGATCCTGTTCAGGGTGACAGGGTGCTGGAGCCTATCCCAGCTGACTTCAGGGTAAAGGGGGACTACACCCCGAACTGGTCGCCAGTCAGGCGCAGGGAAACATTTAGACACAGACAACCACTCGCACTCACATTCAAACGTTTTCTTTTTAAATAATCAACTTTTATTTCTTAAATTCACATTGAGCAGCAACCTATTTTCTTGTCTAGAAATATTTTCAGTGAGACAAGTAAACACAAATAAATGTCAGTTTAACTTAGCATTTTTCGTTCTTAACATTTCTTGTAAGTATAAAAAACACATCAGGCATTAATTAAAAAAGGCATAATGAGCCTGTTCCGCAACTTCACTTGAGCAGCTAGCATTTTAGAATGTGACAACAATAATATAGTAGGTTCGTGGCTGTGCGTTTATTAGCGTAAACTAAACTAACTAAACTAAAATGGAGACGAAAATGAAGACACCTTGATAAGAAACACAAAAACTACATTAATAAAGTTTTCACAAACTTTGTCACTTGCAATGTCTTTTTTTTTCGTGCTTTTCACCAACAGTACTTGACTCAAAATGTAGCCACTTGTGTGTTAACTGTGAGATGTGTCTCGTCTTGACAATTAAGTCTTTCCTGCAATTAACAGGCAGCTACTGTATATACCAAACGTATTGTAATTCCCTCGGAAGTGTTCAAGGAGGAAGGGAGTCGCAATGTATTTTCAGTGGCTTTACTTGAACTTGCGGCAACACAAGAACATCACAAATTTACGTCGGCCATAATCCCAGACTGACTTTTCCTTACATTTACGTCACACTACTGACTCCCGCCCGCCCTTTTAAAGGCATACACACAAAATTACAGATTATCAAACTGAATTGAACTAGGAGGGCTGACAGTGAATATATTAAATAAGCGGATCCCTGAGGCAGAGAAAGTTCCTCGAGCATTTTTTGTATTTGAAGTACTCGGAACATTCGAGTATTTGTTGCAGCCCAACGCTAATTCTTTATTCAAATTTCTGGCAACTTTCACTCCCACTTTGTTTCCTATGTGTCGCAGTAAGCAAGTGGTTAGCACAGAGGCCTCACAGTTCTGAAGTTGGGGGTTCGAATCAGTTGTTTTGTTTGGAGTTTGCGTGTTCTCCCTGTCATTGTATGGGTTTTGTCCAGATACTCCTAAATTAATTGGAGATTCTAAATTGTCTGTAGGTGTCAATATGTGTGTGAGTGGGTGTATGTCTGCATATTGTAGATTGGCTGGCGACCAGTCCAGGTTGAAGCCTGCCCCTAACCCAAAATCAGATGGGATAGGCTTCAGCTAACCCACAACCCTAGTGAGGACAAGCGGCACAGAAAATAGATGGATAGATGGATGGATAGATGAATGGATGGATGGACTAACCATGTTCGTTACTCGTTATTAAAAAATAAAACTCCCCCAAAAATATTTGTTGCATAATGCCTGACCCGTGGAGCACAAAGCAGAAGAATTGTCCCTTCTGTACTGACGTGTTCGGCATAACGGTCATGAAAATGAGATGCAATTAATCCAGAAGTTTTCGTATGGGCGCCAGCACACTGGAAGTGTGTGTCAGTTGGTGAGCAGATCAGCAGTCGCTTCTGATAATAATGTTCAGCAAAGTTATCGGCGGGTGAATGGTACATAGTTTGTGATGTCATACGCCACACCGCTAATTGGTTTGGTGACTTGGTGATGAAATGCTGTAACAATAATGCAATGGAATCTCTATGGGTGCCCAATTACTGCAAGTATATGCGTGTGCGTTGGGGGGGGGTTGGCAGGGTTAACTTATTTTCTGGTGGTGACGCGCAGTGAACAGAGTTGCATTGAGTTTTCTAGGGTTCACAGATTCGTGTTATGACAGTGTTACTGTATATTTTAATAAACAACACCTACTTGATTGTTCTGTAAATTGTTGGCGCCGTTGGGGAGTCTTTTTGTTTGGCGATGTGTCCGTGCCCCACGAAAATGTTTGAAATGTCTTTATTTTCTTTGTCTTCCACATTCTGGCCTCACCTTCAGCAAGGAGCAGAGGGTGGTGCCCCAGGCGTACGGGCATGGGAAAGCACCTCCCCCAAGCCTGGATCACACACCCATACCACAGTTGTGGTAGCAGGGAGGGGTGAACCGGCTTGCTTCCCGAGCTGCGGCACGCACGCATCCCCGTCAGCTGCAGCCGCTATATTACAATACTATTACTATATTATATATTTATATGTGAAATGCATGATGCACAGTGTGAACGATGTTAACACTGTGTGAAAGAAAGCACAACTGAGCCATCTGCGTGGGTGCTGTGACTGAAGCAATATTTGTCTGAAAATATTGTTCAAAAATCCATTTTTCCGTGAACAGATGGTCATGAATCATGTGTTTTTACAACCCCAATTCCAATGAAGTTGGGACGTTGTGCCTAAACATAAAAACAGAATACAATAATTTGCAAACCATGTTCAACCTATATTTAATTGAATACACTACAAAGACAAGATATTTAATGTTCAAACTGATCAACTTTATTGTTTTTAGCAAATAATTCATTAACTTAGAATTTTATGGCTGCAACACGTTCCAAAAACGCTGGGACAGGTCACAAAAAAGACTAAGAAAGTTGAGGAATGCTCATCAAAGACCTGTTTGGAACATCCCACAGGTGAACAGGTGGGTGCCATGATTGGGTATAAAAGGAGCTTCCCTAAATTCATTCACAAGCAAAGATGGGGCGAGGTGCACCTCTTTGTGAACAAGTGCGTGAGAAAATAGTCGAACAGTCGAATAGTGACTGTAGAGACGCTTCTCCCGGCTGTTCTTGTGGTTGATTTTGAATTCTCTCGCTGCTGCTCTATAACCAATTACAACCGCTTAACTGATAGCCTGTAGTTTGAATTGTGCCTCGTAAGCATGTCTCTTCGTTGATGCCATTTTCGGGGGTCCTTAGCCAAACAAATGTTGTTTAGCAGAATACCGGTAGTACAGTATACCTACCGGAGGCGTGGTGGAGGCAAGCGTACGTAATGTACGTATTAAGTCCCTATGTCGGCAGGAAATGGTCCGACAGTCAATCAAGTAGAGCGCTTACCAAATTCGCACAACATTTTTACAGATTTTGGAACTCAGTGCACACGTAAGGCGCACCGGGTTGAAAGGCGCACCATCGATTTTTGAGAAAATTAAAGGCTTTTAATTGCGCCTTATAGTGCGAAAAATACGGTATATAAAATCAGGTTTCAAAACTTCAATAATAAAGGCCACCTCTCAGACGCTGTGGGCGTGTCAAATGGATATGCCAAAAGGAATCAAACACACTGAGGGGGTGCTAACTTATACGATGTAAAATCACATTAGGAGGCTCAACTTTAAAACGTAATGGTTATTGTGGACTATTATCATAAGAATAAGCAGACGTCAACTTACCCTCGTTGTTGGTGCCATAATGTCACAGCCGAAAAAGGCCCGTGACGACAGCGGGATGGTAAGGAGGAAGTCCAGGCAGTTAGACAGTCAGGACTGCCCATTCACTAGTATCAAGTTATCCACGAAGCCATGCTGTCTCTGGTGAAAGTTTACAAAACTATCCGTCGTAAAATGTGCACTGTGGAGTCAACCGGTGGTGTTGATGTTCAGCTCGCCGTCTGCGTGTCTTTTATTTTTCCCCGCCGTATTTTAGGTCCGTTCCGGTGGCTGGCGTTACGTGCCGTAACATCACAGAACGATTCTTGGCAGTAAAGGGCAAAGTGAAACCGTAAGACCTAACCACTGGCTACCCACGTGAAGCAGCTGCTTGCTCCCAAACAGAGCCACGGCAGTGTGACCCGCTCAGCCAGCCACACCTCCGCACAACTCGCCCCAGAAAATCTATTTTTGGCAAAGCTGAACTTTATTCTTTCTTCAAGTTGGCGCTCATGGCAAACTTACTCCTCTGGCTCGCAGCATCCTTGGCCCAAACCGTGAGTCAAACTTTGCTATTTACCAAATTAAGTACAAATTGGTGCATCACATATTGGGATTAATATTCCGAGTGGAAAAGTCTCATGAATCTCACCCTTGGCCCATGAAAGTACTTAGTAATGGTCCAAGTTAGGCAGGTACCTGTATATTCACCCTGTGTAATCTCCCGCTATTTTTTTTTTCTCCCGCTTTCTTTAGCAGAATGTAGATTTTCCTCCCTTTTCCCTTTGATTTAATTTTATTCTGTGCTTGTAGAGTTAGAAATTAAACCTGACAAAATTTGTGGACTGTGCTCTTTGTGTTTCTTGAATCAAAGGTTTTAACCTCTAAAGTCGGAGAACCACCCAAATCACATGTGTAGCAACCCTTCAGAAATAACTGATTTATCGAGGTTTTGTCGTTGCCAGGACATTTTCATAACAAACAAAGCAACGTGGTGCCCCTTTTAACGATAAAGATCATATAGTAGGTAATAACACTTTTGCCTGGATCAGACTATGAGACAAATTAGGTCTTTCACGATTGCACTATATCAGACTACTGCCATCAAATCTTGCCGTATCTTGGGCAAACAGTGGCAACACTACACGACATGTATTCCGATACCACTACAGCCGGTCTTTTACGATCACTGGACACGCTTGTCACTCTTGTCAAATCAAATCATCAAATGAGGAAAAAGAGTGGTCGTCACTGGTGCTCAGGAGAGGACGTTCATTCAAGGATTGCTTGAGGTATGTTCACGTACTTTTAATACGATGCGGCTCACAAACAGACAACAAAACCTTATGTAGCCAAGCAAGCTTGTGCTAGCGCTAACGGTTGTACGTAAACTTGCCAGCGTTCTGTCGAATCAGGCTCAAAAGCTTCGGTAAACTGGTTTGTTCGCATGAATAAATGTTGACAACGGCGTGCAAGTATGTTGATCATGGCAAGCACAGGAGGCTATGCACCGGTCACAATACGCAATCCAATTGGTCGACGTCGAGGTGCGCTGTGGGAGAGTTGCCGTTGATATGTCACATTACACAGAAGATATCCCAAAAAATCTAACATGCTAGACTTTTCATTTTGGCGTCATAGGGCTATCGTAGGGCCAAATAGTTCGATTGTGGAATTTGTCACACTACAAGTTTTGTTGCTCCAGACAAAATATGTCGGGCCCGATCTGGGAAATCGGCTGCTATAGCTAATCGGGCCAATATCGGGGCTAAAATCCTGTAGTCTGATCTAGGTATTAGTTTCATGTTATCTGACTAGTGGTCGTGGACAGTACTGCTGGCGTTCCCTTTTGTGATCTAACAACAAATTAAGTCCATTTATTGAATAACCAAGTCACGCTACAATAGTTTTAACTATTTGAAGAACATATTTTTCATATTTGTTAGCATCAAAGATAATTCTTTGCTAAACAATAATATTGACAATAAAAGTCTAGATTTATATAGTACCTTTCCTGGGACGCAACCTATCTTCGATATTTTTGTTAACATTAGAGACTTTACTCAACAAAACTAGCCTATATGTGTTTGTAAACATCGTAGACAATTTTGAGTCTTTCAAGAACATAACCAATCAAGTCTTTGATATAACGAACATATGTTTTTGTAAACACCATGGACGATTTAGTCTTCAATTCACCGTATAATTAGCCTACATTTCTTTCCCAATATAATAAAATATTGATACTATAAAATGGTAAAATTCTGTATTTAATTTTAAAATTTTCAATATATGATTACTTTTGAAGTCTGACTACTGGCAGGGTTAATTTTTAAAGCACGCTTAAGTAACCAAATATGGCTCCTTACCTTATAAAAGGACTACATGAAAAGTGTCCCCAAAAGAAAGCCTTCTGCACTGATGTATCATTTTGGGCAAAGAGGATGCCGTGTGCGTTACCAGTACATCACTGAAAAGAAATCTTGTTATCAAATTATAATAGCCAAGTCAAGATTGATTTTACAAGAATGACAGTTATACTGCAAAGCGTAAAAACATAAAGTAATTGATCCTTTGCTGCAGGCTCATGATGATAGTGAAGGCCTCGTCCTATCCGGTTAGCATAAAAAGACAATCTTGCGGCGCAGCTATTGAGGTGGGCGGTGCAAAGACAAAGCGAGCAGCAGGTAGTCAGTCATTGACGACATCTATATTACATCTGTGAGATGAGCTCTCCAAGAGACAATCATTGCTACCATTCACATTCGCCACAAAAGAATCATCTCGTGTCATCAAAGTGTGTGAAATTGTCAGACAGCTCCCACCTCGAGCTTTCATCATGTCGTCCCGGAGCGTTTGGGTTTAATAGGAGTCTGCCGTCAAGTGCTCTCATTCTGTTTTAATGAAGTTTTTTAAAGTTGGTGGATTGCTTATGTATGAATGGCACTCAATGCAATATAATACACTCGCAATCTATTTTTCTATTCATCCAACCATGTAATTTGATCATTTTATTTATTTACCTAGAAAGCCATATTTAATCTGATATCATTGTAACGAGGGCAGCTTGGCCTAGTGGTTACCACGTCTGCCTTGCAGTTATGTATTATTCTCTTTACGAACAACCATTGACACTCACATTCACACCTATAGGCACGTTAGTGTCTTCAATGAACATAACATAAATTTTTTTGGTAAAGGGGGAGGCAACTGGAGTTCCCAGAGAAAACCCACATAAAACGGTGGAGAACACGGGAGGCTGGAGCCAAGATTCAAACCCAGAACTCCAGGACTGTGAGTCACACGTGCTAACCACTTGCTGAGTCACACGTGTTAACCCTCGCAAACTTCGATCACTCCTCAGTATATGAATTTAGCAATATAATATCCCATGCTGAAACACTGCAAAGAAACCTCTTAAAGTTTGTAGTTAATATCAAGGCAAATGGCCATATCAAAATCTCACATATGAAGTTCAAGTGAGGGAATTTGTCCAGTTAAATCCTGCATGGTTGAAAGTGACCCGAGATTATGTGAAACAAAGACGCGGTAAATGCCGTCATCTACACAAAGACGATGAAATGTTGGGAGAATTTAAACAAAGAATGAAATAATAGACAAGATCAGCTCGGAAATGGAGATGGGACTGAGGAAACACATCAGAACGGAGAAAGAAACGCTTCCCATTTGAAAGCCCGAAGGCTTAATACAAAAAGTCTAATCAGACTAGCAATCCCTGATGTTAATGAAGGTGTCACACATTGCACAAAGAAAGTTGTGCCTGGCAATCTTCCATTTTTCGGCTGCCTACACCAGTGACATTTCATCTCACATTCAAAGAGCGCCGAGGCCCCTTAATGAAATGCATAATTAACATATTCTAATTGTGCTGAGCACAGTGATGGTTTTGACAGAGCTCACTTTCCATGTCTAATTCAATGCTAATTTAATCTGTTCTTTTCCCGCCGACATGACCTTTCTTGATTGAGTTTCACCGCCAAGAATTTTTTGATGGATTGATTTATCAACCCCTCGCAAGGCGGCAAAAGTGCCACTTTTAGACAGACAGATATCAGACGACCATGGAGGAAAACAACCTGCTATTTTCATATACCCTTAAACAGAGCAAGCTACAGTATGCTCTATATGTTAAAGCACTGCATTGTGAATAGCAATAGGCAATATAGATCTATAGATTGATTTATGATAGGAACTAATTTATGAATTGTATGGAATTTATCAAACCATTGTGTGAATGATGTTATGTTTGGCGACAACCAACTGCTGCCTAAACGGGTGGCTGAAGAATTTTGGTGCAGGACCATTTTCAAGGTCAAGGTCAAGGTCAAGGTGCTTTTACTGTCAATTCTTCAATATGCGTAACACATACAGAGGATTGAAATTACGATACTCAAGGGAAAAGACAGTACAAAAAATACCATCAATATAAAAAGCTAAATAAAACTATGGTTAGGACGCCCTGAACCGGTCACCAGCCAATCGCAGGGCACTTATAAACAAACAACCATCCGTACTCAGAGTCACACTTAAGGGCCATTTAGAGTCTTCAATTAACCTACCATGCATGTTTTCGGGATGTGGGAGGAAACCGGAGTACCTAGAGAAAACCCAATACAATAGACTAGTCATTGTAATACAATGTAATTGTAGTGTAAACCACCAGCAGAGAATCACTTAAGTCATTTTTCTGTCATGCAAGGATTAGGAGGCATCTTCATAGTACAAAAAGCAAAAGACATTAGGACTCTTAATGGATCCTCTCAATTCTGCATATTTACAAAAGTTTGATTCCACGTAGGCAGCAAAGAGAGCTGTCGACTTCTTTTAAAAGGAGAACCTAGTTTTCTGGAGAACATTGTGTGTTGTTTGGCAAATATTTTGGTTTGTGTTGAGAATAGGTCTTGAACAGGATTTACCTGAATCCACATAAACCTTTTAGCTATTTCTTGGTGGACAATAGATAAATACAAATACAAATGACATAAATCTCCTCATTCCCTGTTCTATCTATGAGGCAACAACCAAGTGGGGAAATTAGGGGGGAAAGTCGGCGTCCAGGAGGAACACCGAGCTGTCAGTCATTCCGTCAGCAGGAAGGGGGATTATGCCGAGCTCAGAGGCATAATTGAACACCGTCGATCCCGCCCTCATTTACATCTCTCCCTTCCGCCGCCTTTGATTGGCAGCTGTACATGAAATGCCACATCGGTTGAAAGTATGTCGTGAGCTGGCACTAACAATCCTGTGGCTCCAGGGAGACCTGCCATATTGTAATTTGGTTATCAGGCATGAAGGAAATAATTCCAAGTGCCAGGAAATGTGAGGCAGAATAAACGCTTCGTCGCTGCAACTCGCCCAGGGTGACAGTTCTTATTTAATGTACCACAAAGCATCCCGTTGCCTGTAGATTTAGGCTGCGGAACAAGGGAAGGGGTGGGCGGAAGTGTAAAAAACAGAGAGCTCATTAAGGAAACTAATAGAATGCATTTTGCTGTCAGGTTTGAACCCTATTTTTATCATATATAATTAGATTGAAATACTAGGTATATTGGTCATATTAAGGTCAGATTTTAAAAACCTGTATTACGAGTTTTTCGACTTACGAGTTTAGATTTTTTTGCTGTGTTCCGTGAACCAATATCTGAAGTAAGAGCAAGCTGTCTTGCACTTTCTGACTTTTATTGAACTTGACCAACTGTCAAACACACAAATACAAAATGAAAACACTCACAAGGGGCACGGAGGAGACGCTAACGCTGAACTAACCGTGTCGTAAATCATCAACACAATGTGTGTGTGACTTTTGGCGTAGTGTATTTACACTTTATATACCAGTTTATTTCTTGACATTCTCTTTTATTATGTTTTATTATGATGTTAGATTTATATTTTACAATAAAAATTCTATATTTATTTATTCATGTTTTTTGAGAGGCTGGAGTGGATAAATTGAATTTCGATTCATTTAATGATTACCTCTATTTGGATTTGTAAGAAACCAGTCCACCAGAGGAAAAACAGCCAATCAAAGACAGCAGTCATAACTGACAAGGTGTCACAGTCACAGAGGTCATGAGGATCTTTGCTAAAACTATTGCGGTGTATCCATGCATGTTTTTCTGGGATGTGGGAGGAAACTGGAGTACCCGGAGAAAACCCACGCAGGCACTGGGAGACTGATTGTACTGTAATTTCAAGCCAATAGCACTTTGCCGTGCCTTACGCGGGCTTGTTGACAGTGCACGTCAGTGGTGGGCGTGGCTTTGTTCGGAGACTCAAGGGGTGTCAGGGATTATTGAAGGGAGGCTATATTCAAAATCTTAATGGCAGTTTAAAAAATCCAAAATTCCCCTTTAATACCTAAAAGGATGTTCAAGTTTTACATTCAGAATTTTTTTTGCACAGAACTGAATGTAAATAAGATCTTACATGAGTGAATAAAGCTACAAATTGAAGCCACAGATATGGATGAAAGGATGGATCGATAGAAAAATATACTGCGTACAGCGAATAGAAGGTATATTGTAAATGTTGCTCAGTAAAAAATTCGACAACATACCCCCTGTTTTCAATTCCCCGACATAAAAGTTGCAGACAAACGCAAGATGAGCACAGAAGCAATGCAGATTTGTGCGTGCTGCTGCCTCATTTGCTTGATGTGGTGAAAATGGGTCCTGAACGCAGCCACTTCACTTAAGTGGCCAGGGCCTTATTTGTTATGATGCACTGTTTTTGTACGGGGAATCTTTTCTCTTGAGATGGAGCTGTCACGTTGTTAAAAAAAAAAAGAAGGAAAAAAAAGAAGCCCCCGACGCTGGCAGCAGCCCCCGGGCAAAATGAAAACAAGTAAGTGGCATAGATAAATCATGCCAGCCAACGTCTTGTTGATGGATCAGATAAGACCAGAGCATCTCAGGAACACTACGCTTAATGGAGGTCCCAGTGGCAGCTGTGGGTGGCTTCATCATGACTGACTGTTAAGAGTGCTTATTTTCTTTACGTGCTTTCACTACACAACTCCATAGATAGATAAAGACAAACAGTTAGGGCCACAGGTATTTGGACAGGGACATAGTTTTGCCTTAATGCACTACCACGATGGATTTGAAATACATAGAACACAGTAGACAGTTTTAATTGAAGAGGTTTCACACAACTATGGCGTTTAGTATTCAGAAATTGCGGCCATTTCCATTCAGAATACATCAATTTTCAGACAGAAACATCATCCATCCATCCATCCATTTTTTTGAGCCGCTTATCCTCACAAGGGTCGCGGAAGTGCCGGAGCTCATCCCAGCTATCATCGGGCAGGAGGCGGGGCACACCCTGAACTGGTCGCCAGCCAGTCGCAGGGCACATATAAGCAAACAACCATTTGCACTCACATTCACACCTACGGGCAATTTAGAGTCTTCAATTAACCAAACCATGCAAGTTTTTGGGATGTGGGAGGAAACCGGAGTGCCCGGAGAAAACCCACCCAGGCACGGGGAGAACATGCAAACTCCACACAGGCGGAGCCGGGATTGAACCCCGGTCCTCAGAACTGTGAGGCAGACGCTCTAACCAGTCATCCAGAAACATCATTGTCAATGCAACTCTGAATAACCACAACCATAGATATGGTTATAGAATTAGTTATGTTAACTCAGACGGCAGAATCAATGGTTCATGCACCTGACTTCGGCTCCGGCAGTGTGGCTTCAGTTACCACTCCGTGACAATGGGCCTCATTCACTCAAAAATGTGTAGAATTTGTTCTTACTCTGCACTTCAGAGTACAGTATATGCAAAATCATTGACTGATTCATGACACGTGCACAAGGGCCAATTTTCTTCTCACCACGTTGCGTATGTTGGTGAATCCAAATTCATTCTAAATGACAAGCTTGCGCCCGCAAGGAGGTTTGAAGTTGCGAGAGATGGCCCACAAAATTAAAAGAAGAAATTTCACAACAGTCGAAATTGAGGTTATCGTGTGAAAGGTGGAGGCAAGAAAAAGAACGCTTTTTCCAAGCGTTTCCACTGAAGTGTCCATGACGAACAAAAAAGCTACCTGGGTCTCTATCACAGAGGCTATAAATGCAGCATTACCTGAGGTTCGCACCATGAGTCAGGTGGGGGAAAAAAAGTAGTTTGATATTAAGGTGGAGGCAAACAAAAGGGTATCGGACCAGAGATAAAAGAAGAAAACCGGAGGAGGACAAGGAACGCCTGACTTCACTCCACAGGATGAGCGATTGGCGGCTGCCACAATAGGAAACTCCTGCATTTGTGAATGCAACAAGGGTGAAAGTGATGACACTTTCATCTGTTACTAAAGGTAATGATTTAATTGTTCCTATTTGAAATTCTTAATATCTTGCGATGAACAGGTGAACAATGTTTTATTTCACTCACATGCTCATATTTTGTATTGTACGTTGAGGGCTCTATTTTCGTGACTTGCATAAATCCAGTGCAGCGGCCGACGCGAGCCGACATGTTTTAAAAAATGGCGGTCTCCGCCGCTGTGGGAGGAAACACAGCCGACTTCATTTGCTCCCAATCAAAGCGGGTCCTCTCATTCCCTGTGAATGCGGCGTAATGAATCTTGCATTGAGACGTCTCTGAGTGGGAGAGCGATCCGTACATGACTGGAGCATTTTCCCTTATTAAATACAGAATGAGCTACTGATAACCACTGGTGACTTAAATATGTCCGGAGACCTAGGGTCATATCTATCCCCACCCCCAATCGTTTGTGTGCCAAATAATGGATGGAGGCGGAACGGTGGACGACTGGCCAGCACAGCTGTCTCACAGTTCCGAGGACCGGGGTTCAAATCCCGGCCCCGCCTGTGTAGAGTTTGCATGATCTCCCTGTGCCTGGGTGGGTTTTCTCCGGGTACCGTGTGGCCTGCGATTGGCTGGCGACCAGTTCGGGGTGTGGCCCGCCTCTCACCGAAGATAGCTGGGATAGGCTCAAGCACGGCCGCGACCCTTGTGAGGATTAAGCGGTACAGAAAATGGATGGATGTTTACTTATGTACAGTACATCACATTTGAGCAATGAGTGCAATACAATACAATAGAGCAAACATATGATATATATAATAATATGCATAATAATCGATTGTGCTAAACGTCACGTCTTACCACAAATAAAGATGATTCTGATTCTGATTCTGACTGGTAGAGAATCTCCAGCCTCTTGCTGCACCACACATTGAAGGGTCTGAGCTTCCTCAGGAAATAAAGTCTGCTCGTTCCCAGAACATACACAGCGTCCATGTTGGTAATCCCATGCAGTACTTGTACTGCTGCACCATCTCAATGTCCTCTCTCCTGATGGAATTGGGCTGAATGGTTGTCCAGGTCCTCTTAAGAGTGATGATGATGTGGCATACCTTGAACCATGAACTTTCCCTTTTTTTTCTTCTCCTTTATTTCTTCAGTGTCTTGAGTAACAATGTAGTTGCAGAGCGAGGAAAACCTGCAGATCACATTAGAACAGTAATGACTGACATGTACACACACGACCAATCAGTAATGCTGCTGTAATATGGAGAGAGATATCTCTCAAAATTATTTGCACTTTTTTTCAAATCCATGAATGTATCCATGATTTATAGGTGTTTATTATATATTTATTATATATATTTAGGTGTATTATATATATTTGTCATGTTTTGTGTGCATTTATCATGCCTTATATTTTGTAAGTATTTAATTTTGCTTGTGAATTTTGTTGAAGGTGCGTTTGTGGATCAACGAGCACGTGCATTTCTTTTTGAGACAAACATAACGCAGATTACATTCACGCATGAAGGAAGCCCCTCCCTCCATCCGCTAGGCGGCAGTGTTGCTGTCTCCGTTGATGACTTGACTGCAAGTCATTTTTACAGGAATCCAACAGTCTATGGTCCGACCCTGCGGAAATCCTCAATAAATTGACCCTGGGTGAACAAGGTGGACAACCAGCAGCCCGGTTATTAGTAAGTAAAAATATAAAGAAATCACTGTCCTCATCTGTCAGCAAGATACAAAAAGAGCTTATTATTACAGTTTAAATAATAGCGGCTCACTCTCAAACATTTATATTTATATATAGTCTATGCTCTCAATCCCTATACTTATCAGTAGAATACTCGATTACTAATTGCAGCACCACTGGATGTAATTTTTTATTTGTGACAGGTCTGTTTAATGTCACTTCAGAAATAAAGTGAGAAAAGGGAAGTGGTAGCAGAGCATTTTCGTAGAATAAGTGAAAACCAACTACCAATTGGTTTTGAAGTGGCGATAAACTAAGCCCCCTCTTGACGATTGGCTTTGAAGTTGAAAAGTTTGATCAGCCCCCTAGTTTACTTATAAAGCTTCAATCGGTTATATACATTCAATAAATATAGATTTTTTAAAAATTACATTTATAAATGCAGTATATAATATATATATATATATTAATTGAATATATAAATATAATATATTTATTAAAATATATTTTTGTTTTATTAATACATCCATCCATCCATTTTCTTCCGCTTATCCGAGGTCGGGTCGCAGGGGCAGTAGCTTTAGCAGGGAAGGCCAGACTTCCTTCTCCCCAGCCACTTCAACCAGCTCTTCTGAGGGGACCCCGAGGCGTTCCCAAGCCAGCCGGGAGACATAGTCTTTCCAGCGTGTCCAGCGTGGATCTCATCCCCGACCTGGAGAGGGTACTCTACCCTTTTCCGACTGAGGACCATGGTCTCAGATTTGGTAGTGCTGATTTTCATCCCAACCACTTCACACTCGGCTGCGAACCGCTCCAGTGAGAGCTGGAGATTACGGCTTGATGAAGCCAACAGAGCAACACATGTAGACTGGTTGGGCAAACTCCCATGCGCCCCCGAGGACCCTGCTGAGGGTGTAGACCTGGTCCACTGTTCCACGGCCAGGACGAAAACCACACTGCTCCTCCTGAATCTGAGATTCGACTTCCTGACAGACCCTCCTCTCCAGCACCCTGGAATTGACCTCACCAGGGAGGCTGAAAAGTGTGATCCCCCTGTAGTTGGAACACACCCACCGGTCTCCCGGTCTCCCTTCTTAAAAAGGGGAACCTCCACCCCAGTCTGCCAATCCAGAAGCACTCTCCCCGATGTCCATGTGATGTTGGAGAGGCGTGTCAACCAGGACAGCCCCACAATATCCAGAGCCTTTAGGAACTCCGGGCGAATCTCATCCACCCCGGGGCCTTGCCACCAAGGAGCTTTTTTGCCACCTCGCTGACCTCAACCCCAGAGATAGGAGAGCCCGCCTCAGAGATCCCAGACTCTGCTTCCTCGTGTCGGTGGAATTGAGGAGGTCTTCGAAGTATTCTGCCCAACATCACAACGTCCCGAGTCGAGGTCAGCAGCGCCTCATCCCCAACAAACACAGTGTTGATGCTGCACTGATTCCCTCTTCTGAGACACTGGATGGTGGACCAGAATTTCCTTGAAGCCGTCCGGACGTCATTCTCCATACTCTCACTAAACACCTCCCATGCTTGAAGTTTTGCCTCAGGGACCACAAAAGCTGCCCTCCGCTTGGCCAGCCGGTACCCATCCGCTGCCTCAGGAGTCCCACAGGCCCAAAAATGCCCAATAGGACTCCTTCTTCAGCTTGTAGCTTATTTTTACAATGACTCAAAACTCAAAGTGTAGGGGACTTGCCTGTCTCAACTTGGGACTTGACTCGGGACTTGACTCGGGACTTGAGGGCAAAGACTTGAGACTTACTTGTGACTTGCAAAGCAATGACTTGGTCCCACCTCTGGTATATAAGTCATAGCGCTGCAAAAACTAGAATATTACTATATATTATTATACTAAGAATATTTGTCATATTTCAAGTCCAAACTAATCTGATTACACTTAAAATAAAACTCAACACGTAAAAAGTAACTTGTTTTTAGACCGTTTTTACTCTATTTTTTTTTTTTTTTTTTAAACAATCTGCAGTGTGCTGCTGTAAGAAGTGAATTCACCCTCTGAGGATCGTTAAAGGATTATCTTTTCATATCTTATAACTATTCATCAACTTGTCAAGTATACATCCTTACTTCTTTATGTGAACAAAGTGACAGTGAGTTGATGACTGACATTCCCTGGCAGAGTGACCATCATTTGTCCTCCGGAAGAACGTCAAACGCCACAGTGTGGGGGTGTGCAAACAACGGGCTCATTGCTGGGCTATTCGGCCCTCTCGTCAACAGGAATCGGCCCCCGTTTGGAAAAGGCCCGCTTGGTCAACATCCTCACCCACTTTGAGGTGCATCATTAGATGGTCCTGCCAATTTCCAGGTCAGCTATAAATACAAGGCATCATTCCTCCTCCTGTTTGCATCCATCCTACAGCTTGATGAGTTCTCCATTTGGTTTATCATCATATTTGTTGATGACATATTTGTTTGCCTAACTTTGGCCAGCCTGACAGGCGACCTCATTGTAAAGCATCACTTTTTTTTTTTCTGCAATGGAGCTCAAATAGGTAAACATGCTTTAAGATAGTAAACATTTATCCTGACTTCAGAGTGGATTTGTTCAGTGTCTTTAAAGGGCCAAGACATGTTTAGAGCATCATTACTCCACAGGGAGTTTGTAGACCCCGGGTAGCCATACTGGTGCACGGCTAAATTGGCTGCATGTCAGTCTGCTTGGCTGTTGTGAGGCACTAAGGAGCCTAATGATCTCTGGTCCGGGCTGCTCCACTGTTTGGACATTTGATCTTCCTCTGCCGGTTCTATAAGGTTTGAGCTGTTACCGCCGAGTTATCAGCAATAGGATGTCTCCCAATGCGTGTTACAGTGGATAAACATGGATACGAGATGGAATGTTGATTTACAGTTGGGCCATTGAGTTTAGTATTGTGCTGTGAAGAACATTTTGCTACATGTACTGTATGCTTTGTTTGAAGACTTACACACGGCCTTCCCAGGTTCTACTGATTGTCTTGAAAGAAAATGTGATTTTGAATTGAAAGATTGTTGTCGAGCGTGTAACAGTCAGCCTCGCCTTGACGAGATAAATTCAAATTGGACCGCAATCCTTGCTTGCATTCCAAACACACGCATGTTATGGTCAGTGAAGACTCATCCATGTGAATGTGAGTGTGAATGCGTGTTTGTCTATACAGTATGTGCCCTGTGACTGACTGACAACCAGTCCAGGGGGGGTGCTGCCTCTCACCTAAAGTCCGCTGGGTCCGCTCCAGCTCACCTGTGACACTGGACAGAATGTATGGTTTGATAGGCAATAATATTGAATCGATTCGTTAACATTTTTTTATTTTGTAATAAATAATAAACAAAACCCAGATTTATAATAGCTCTTACTGTTCTATTAATCAGTGAAGGAAATGTCAAGGAAATGTAGGTAAATTGTCTTTCCTACTTGAAACATTACCCCTTAACAACTGACCTGTAAATCAACATCAGCAAGCAGGGAATTCAAACTCTTTAAAGTGTTAGATCTAACTGATGTGCTGTATATCCTTTTCCTTTTTATTCACAGTGACAAACCAAGCCATCTAAAATCATGTGTACTTAGAGCAAAGTAAGTCCACTTCATTCTGTCTCTAAAAGACTTTAATAATAGACTCAAGATCATAAAGTAAACAGTGTATTTGACATGGAATTTAGGTTCCACTTCAGAATGATTAAAAAAAAAAAAAAAAAAGATTAAACTCAAAGTGATTCCTTCATTTAGCAGGATGATTTTTAGATGGGATGGATCCAATCAAGCAGACTTGCGGGATTTATGGACTTTAAAACCATGCCCAGACTTCTTTTTTTCCACGCTAAGATGGAATTTCCTCTGTAGCCTTGACACATTTGACAATTGGGACGAGAGGCAACCTTCACAACTTTCAAGAGTGCATAAAACTTAGATCAGTTGTATTTTTTTTTTTTAAGTGTAAAGGGAGTGTTGCACCTCACCACTGAATCAACATTTCAAAGTCTTCCTGGAGCCCTTGACTTTGTGCAGCACATCACGGCAAAGACTCATTTACATTGTTGGAACATTTGCAGAAACTTGAAGGAGAAACCCATGCATCCATCCATTTTATCCTGGTTAGGCTCGCCGGGCGCTGTAACCTATCCCAGCTGACTTCGGTCGAAATGAAGGAAAAATATTTGGTTTATTTGAAACCTGTCATTCCTGTAAAATGGAGTAGATTAGAACAGAATAAAATGACTTTAAATTCAATACTATATGTGAGTATTCGTTATGGGGAAAAAAATCTAACTTGGGCTCAAATAAATATAATATATAGATAATTTGGACATATTTCCACATTCTGTTGCCAGGCTAAAGGACAGAATAAGAGTGGAAACGAAAACATGGACACCAATCACCGAATCAATATTTTATGATAATTGCTTAAAATGGAAGATATTAAAAAACTGTTTATAGATTATATTTACCCGTAAAATGAATATACTTGAATGGAAATGTATATATTTGCTACAATATGAAGTAATTTGAAAGCAATTGCTGTCCTAAACCCAATTTACAATGTGTAAACGTTGTAAATTGAAACATTACAATGTTCCATGTTAAATATTCAATATATTAATTTTAGTCCCATATAGAAAACATAAATATTTGGAAATGCCATATTTGACAATTATTGGATTCTATTACAAGATTGCTATGACGCATCTTAGTCACCTCAGAAAAACAGTATGTGAAAAATACAGCTGTGCAGAACTGCTAAATAAATTACATTTGTTTTTTTCTTTCTTTTTTTTTACAGTTCATTTTTCTGTTTTTGTCTATGCAAGAACCCTGTTGATTTCAACCATCTACTGAACACCCTGTTAAAAATTTGGAAATTCAAAATGTCAAACCTATGTTGAAAATATTCAATGAACAAATGTTCAATATTACTTAATATTTATTTCTTCCTGTTGCATGCAATTGTGTTTATTGCTTAAACACACAAAAGAAAAGGTCATGTTGATTGACTTAATATGGTTGCATTGTATCAGTTTGACACAAAAATATTAAGTAATATCATATCTTGGATATGATACACTATTTCATAATTTTTTTGGAATGATACATCAGTATAACAATCCATCCATCCATGCATCCATTTTCTACCGCTTATCCGAGGTTATTTCATAATATCCGTCCATCCGTTTCCTATACCGCTTAGTATGCGCACCAGGGTCACAGGTGCGCTGGATCCTATCCCAGCTGACTTTGGGCAAAAGGGTGGGATAGGATCTGGTCGCCAGCCAATCGGATGGCACATACACTCAAATAAATAAATTTACCTCCCCCCCCCCCCCCCCCCCCCCCGCCCACCACCAACAAAAATGACAATAAGTGTTTTAATTAAAGTTTTTGCATTTCATTTCATTAGGTAAGTCTAATGTAAGATTCCCATTTCAGTACATAGCATTAAATTATTCTTATATATAAAAAAAACATTGTTTAATCACTTTCAAATAAAGTTTATATGGAAATAATGCTTAATTTTTTGGAGCGTAGACAGTTTTATGATTATAATCTGTATTTGGTTCTGTGGGAGTTCAGTGTAAACTCGCACTAAGGTTACCAAATATGGTTCGTTGCGTGACACGGGTTTAAGAAATAAAACAAAAAATTGACACCGTGAGTGACCTTGATTAGCATTCTTAAAAGATGCCGGTGCTCCGTATTATTTGCATTCCCATTTAGCAGCAATTCTGCAGCGGGCGCACCGTGATTAAACTTGTCAAGAGGCTTGATTGACAGGGTCAAATCTCTTCTGAAATGAGGAGGGGGATGGGGGAAAAAGAAAGAAGTCAAATGGACACTTGATGTGTCAGCTTGCATTTCCTCTGCCCCTGTAACGCTCCCGCCCACCAGTCTCACTCAGGACTGTTTTAATTTTACGACTTGGATTTCGCCTGTCAAGAGGAGCTGGATGGGCCTTAGTTCAGCCAGGAGATGTGATGGGTGTAAAACAATAAAAAAAAAAAAGAGAGAGCGAGAGAGAAGATTAGGAGATGGGCGAGGACAAAAAGGAAAAGAGCTCCCTTTATTGGACAGATTTAATTACACTGAATAGAGATTAAGGCAGGCGCTCCACTGATGTGTGAAATTAACCCTTGATTACTGATGGAGGCTGAAAACAAGCGTAAAGATTGACCACTTGCTGGTGCAATTATATTGCAGATCACTGCCTTTTTTTGTACCCTCACTCGGATAGGTAATGTTAGCTCACATAAATGAAGAGCGAAAGGTAACTACACTATTAAGCGCACTGCTGAGAGAGAAAAGACTCAATGCTGAGCTGAAATCGAGCAGCTTGCTTGCGTCAGAGCTCGTAACCTTCCTGTCACGCTGGGCAAGAAAAGCAAAAGAAAGAAAATAAACAACTCAAGATATAAAAATGAGTCAATGTAATCAGCTCGCAATATAAAACAAGCTGTTAAGAAAACTGGCTCGCTTGCATACCTCAACACAGGCTCGACTCGCTATTGACACATTTCCATTATCAAAAGCTAAAGCAGGTACTGCCAGCTTCTACGGTATTTCTGTATTTGTCAGTGTTTTAAGTAACGTAAAACTACTGCTATTCAGGCACACTTATTAACTAACTATCTAACTACTTAAATACATAAATAAAGCAGTACTATATGAGTGGTTAGCACATCTGCCTTACAGTTCTGAGTTTGGGGGTTTCAGATCCAGCCTCCAGCCTTCCTGTGTGGAGTTTGTGCTTGTGTGGGTTTTCCCTGCATACTCTGGTTTCCTCCCACATTCACGCATGTTAGCTTTATTGAAGACTCTAAATTGTCCTTAGGTGAGAACGCACTCACGTTCTCACCAAAGGACGTTTGGAGGATGTTTTTGGAGGATGTTTTTTATTTGTTATTTTAATTGATTATGATTGTCAGTATGTGACATGCTGTATGTATGTATGCTACCGAGGTGGGGTGCACCCTGGACAGCCAATTGCTGATGTATTCAACCCCTGTTATAAATTACTTCATCTTTTGCAAACTTCCAATAGATGGCCACGTTCGATAAATAACTACTAATTGCAATAATAGTTGTCTTGAGGTATTAACATTGTTCTTGTTTTGTAGATTCAAATGTGCATACTATATTCCAAATTAAGGACATTTCTAAGTGACCCCAAACCTTTTAATTGGAGTATATACAATAGCATAAACAAATAGAGGATGCCAAGTAGAATACATCATGGTCGTCATTTATTTTAAAACTGCTTTAGTATGTTTGAGTTGAAACCAGCTAATAAAAAAATAAAATAAAATCAAGAGCCTAAACTGCCACCAAGACTGAAAAAGAGTAAATCACTACCATTAAGGATTTAAATATCAAAACAATTTGGTGAGTTGTATAATATCAATATAAGAATTGCCATGAGAATTTAACAGGAACTACCCACCCATCATAAAAAAGCAGGTTACGCGCTCTATACTCTAACTGTACAACAAACAAAAAAATTAAATGTTTGCAAAACATCCTTTGCGAAGATAACAAATTGAAAATCCAATGAAGAACAATTGTCATTATCAATTGGACACATTCACTCAGCGGGCTGATGCTCTTCCCATCCCACATACTGTATTGGTAGTCAGTCATCCAGGAGGGAAATGTGCACATCCGCTAGTTCAAACCTGATGTTCACCACTCAGAGACAGCCAAATGCGCTTCCCCCCGCCAAGGCTGTAGCTGTTTTGTATAATTAGCAGTAATTAATGAGCACAAAGTCAGGAGTCGTTTGTGTTTTAAATCATCTTAAACGATCCCATTAGCACTTGTCATAGTCGCGTACACCAAACAGCGTGAGAGCAATTACATTTTTGTCAAATTAAAGTGGTTTCATGACGCCTTATTTGTGAGTTTTCCAGTGGGCCTCCTCCATGCCGGACCGGACCTGAGCTAAATCAAGAGATAACAGTAGACCTTGATGTCCAATTTGTTTGAATTTTGTTTGAATCATCTTTTTCCTACAAGACATAATTGAAATTTTGTTAAATCAGTTCTAGAGGGGCGGCACAGTGACCGACTGGTTAGCACATCTGCCTCACAGTTCTGAGGACCGGGGTTCGAATCCCGGCCCCGCCTGTGTGGAGTTTGCTTGTTCTCCCCGTCCCTGTGTGGGTTTTCTCCGGGCACTCCGGTTTCCTCTCACATCCCCAAAACATGCATGATAGGTTGATTGAAGACTCTAAATTGCCCTTAGGTGTGAATGTGTGCGCGAATGGTTGTTTGTTTAATTGTGCCCTGCGATTGGCTGGCGACCAGTTCAGGGTGGACCCCACCACTCGCCCGAAGATAGCTGGGCTAGGCTCCAGCACGCCCGCGACCCTAGTGAGGATGAAGCGGTACAAAAAATGGATGGACGGAGGGACAGTTCTAGAGGCAAATTACCACCATGACAAAATCTTTAGCATTTTTCAGTAACTTTTTTTCATTTATAATTTTATTGCAAGTGTAAAACTCAATTGTTAACAAGCGATTGTGTATTCATCCTTTGATGAGACGCAATGGACGTGGTGGCCAACTAATAAGGATTAGGGCCAGATTAAAAAAAATAATAATAAAATAAAAAATGGTAACATGACAATGAAAGGTCAGAGTCTGAATTTAAGATCAAAGTCAGGTCAGGTTTTAAAATTGAAATTCCCACTTCAATGTAAATGAAACAATCAGCAACTGTCTCTCTCTAGAGACCAGCCATATTGTTATATGGACATAGCCATCCAATTTTGAAAGCACTTCTCCTGTTCAGGGTCGCGGGGAGGTGGAGCCTATTCCAGCTGATTTACGACGACAGGCGGGCTACACCCTGGACTGGCCGCCAGTCAGTCGCAAAGCAAATATAGAGACAGACAACCATTCACTCTCACAGTCACAAGATCACTGAGTGGGAACTGAACAAGGGTTCAGTTCCCTTGAATGCACCGCTATACCATCAGTGATGTTATTTGGATGGATACAGAGTATAATAAATATTTATAAAACCCACAGTTTGTGTAGCTCTTAGTCTTAGTGTCGCAGACACAAAGAATCCCGTTAAACTGTACATCCTGACAATGTTGATGTGAGAACATTGACTAGTATATCTCGTTGTTTATTCAACGTATATTGAAGTGTGACGGTCCTCCATCCAAACAAAATGTATGCATTTTTGCTCTTACTATTATGACTCTATTCTCCTGGAATGATCACTTTTTCTCATATTATAAATACTGCATATTTCCAAAAATTATACACAACTATCATGTATACAAATGATATCATATTTTCACTTAATTCAGATTCAGACTTTATTTTTATACTGCAGTTCAATTACTTATTTTTCATATTTTTTTGTAGTCACAAATGTTTTCTGCTTCAGAAGGGCTTCTAATATTATTTTGAACTTATTGTCAGCCATTTTGCACTGAGCAGCCATGACCAAGACATTTGTATCGTTTTTCTCCATGCAGAAGGTCATCTTCACAATTGCGTCACCCCTAAAAAAACAAAGAAAAATCACTGCCCTATTGGCGTCAACCTTTGGGTTCTCACTGAATTTTTGACGTGTCTCTCAAAAAAAATAAGTATACATTTGTGCTTTGCGCCATAAACACGAGCACTGGCTTCCAGGTTGCGTGTGCATGACAGTGTGCATACTATAAAATATGTAGCCTGTCTTGTACATTTCATTGCTGCAAGCTGAGCAGACAAGGGGGGAGGACATAGAGGAGAAATAAGGTGCCATAATGAATCTAAAAGGCATAATTCATTCAGATCAAGCGCGCTCTGGGATGAGTCATGCACCGGTGAGCCCCCCTTCCTCTTGCACCCCCCACCAGACCAACCCAGAGGTCTGAAGATGGGGGCCGAGACGATGAAGGCGGAATTGACGAGCACACATAAATTCCAATTATTCCCAATGCATGCCATGCTGCAAATGGCGGTCGTCACAGTGGTGGCCCATGATGCCTTTCTCTAACAAACTCAATCCTCCTTCTCAAAATGTCTCCTTGGACTATTTTATGAAGAAGCAGTACAGGAAGAGGGAAAAAAAAGAGTATCAGTCAGGGCTGGGAAAATAAGGTAGGTCGATCAATTAATCCAGCCGCTAATTGGACGAGTGTGAACATAAAAAGGTAATATTATAATGATAGTAATCCATTGTGCGTGTACTCTCCCTCCTTGGCCGGTGAACCCCCCCCCCCACCACCACCACCTCCACCACCCCTCACATTATCCTCTGGATCTCAGGTGCTTAGCCATGCAAATCTGTCTGACAGCCCAGTACATCTCTGTCTGCCTAATTGGACAGTATGGAGTTGTTTATGGATATCACAGACATTTAGGGCTCAGTCGGGGGCTGCTCAAAAATCATTAGCAAGCGGCCCCCGTTACTTGCCTGTCAGGTTCGCTTCACCCACGTCAAAGGCGTGCGATAAAGAATGTTTATCTCCGGCAGCGGAAGGAAGAGCGCTCCCTTAAACGGAGCACAAGAAGTTGCTGAACAGTCAAACAAGAGCGTCCAGATTTTACCGACTTGTTGCCGTCAAACAGTACAGTTCCGTATGTTTCTTTTTTTCTGAATTTATATTGTCAAATGTTGTGAGGGTTCCAACATTGAAGCTATACTATACTGAATCTGTCCGTTTTTGGCACCCTTTTTTTCTTAAACGGGGTGCATACATATAACGATAATGGTGCCAAATGTGAGCATTTTCCCCTCCTTACGATCAAACTTAGCAAATGCACGATTCTATGATCTCTTCAAAAGATTATACTAAATAATGTTCCCGTTGTACGTGGTGCAGTAAAGGTAGAGTTTGCAGTTTTAAAAAAATACAATGTATGACTGTATGACCTGACTGTAGAATTTCTTTTAAAAAATCATCCCTCTCGGACCCCATTTTATGCCGCAAATTTAATTTTAATTTAATATTTTAAAACTTATCCCACCATGAAAGGAACAGCCAATCAGAGACAGAGGCTACATTCAAATTTTGCTAGCAGTTTGTAAACTGCTCTACCTTTAAGAATGATTTTTTCTCCATCCTCCCCTCATCCCCCTGCTCTGAAAACGGTTGGGCCGACAACCGTACATTTTCACTATGTAGGATTGCAAATTCTAAAGTGTGTGGTCAACACCGAGTTGGGCCAAGCCATGGACTCGGTGATTGTGACGTTTGATGTAAAACGTAACGGTAGCCAATAAGGAAGTGACCTGAAGAGAGCAATTGGTTGTGTAGACTGCCATTAATGCCATTAATCTATTGCTGTCAACTCCCCCCCCGAAAAAAAAACAGCCAAAGTTTTTGTAATGTAAATGAGGAAAATAGTCCTACAGTATTGTACAATATTGTATACTTATGTAGTGAGGACCTATTTAAATAGAATGTAAATAATTAAACAATTTGCGCATCATGATTGTCATCTCCTTCTGGAGTGTGCTACTTGGCCACCAGGGGGTAGTATGCAGTAGTGCAGACACAAAGAAAACTATTGTAAGCAATTTTTTAATTGCAGTAATATTAGTTGTTTTCCGCAGAGGATAAAGAATATATGCCTGTGAGTATTGTTATATTGTCTGTCAACATGTGTCACACCACCATTTGTGTTCAAATATTAACAACACCTAGATGCTATTCGTTAGCCCATCTATGGCAGTTCTCATTATGTGTTCGCATTAAGCAAGGATTAGCAGCATTAACAGCTTGAAGCCTCATTTTTGAAGAATTGTTCTCTAGCTGCCCAACTGCTGCCTGTTGTGAGTTGAGTTGAGTTGAGTTCACTGCCATCATACAGTGCCTGTATCTCAATTTTTTGCTTACAAGTCAAAGCAAAAAATAAATAAAATCGGTCAAACAACGTCAGTCAGGTCACTCATATTACAAAGCACCACTGTATAAAGTTTAGAGGAAATTGACTATGCATTTTCTTACGTAGTCGGACCGCTGTCAATTGGGTCAATTGCAATATTTATCTTTTACCCAGTTAAATCTGCTTTTCTAAAACGATGACCGGTCATTTTCAAGATAAAAGTCTATATGACGCGACAGACAAAGTCATCCCAAAGACAAAGCAGACGACACCAACATCACCACTGTGTCAGCAATGGCTGCCTTTCAACGGAGCAACTAATTGATTGGGCTCATGTCCGAAGACCTGACGCAATGCACAAAAACAGGTGACAGGACAAGGGTACGATCCAAGATCGGCAATGCTCACTCAGACTTTTTTTTCCACTCCCTCTTGAAGTCATTCCACCTTTATAGGTGTACCAATCAATGGCAAATGCTGTCTATTGTGTGTTCTGTGCTCGGCCCAATGGCCTCCTCCTGCACTCCACCATTATAGAAATGTTTCTTCCCATCAGTGCCTTTACTTATCACTTCCCCGGTGACATTGAACTTCCGATGCCCCCGCCGCCGAGACACATCTCTGAACTCGCACAATCACTCTTCATCCCCCACTAACAATTTAGTAATGAAGTATTGATTTCCAGATTCCCTCTCTTATGGATGATATTAGATTTTGTTTGATAAACTGTGCCCAGGCCTCTAATCTGCACGCTCCCTTTTCCCACTGTCTGTAAAACAAAGTGCCACTGGAGGGATAATGACCGGGGAACATCGATGAACTCATTTCATCAATTTGTAACACTTGACAATGAAAAAGGGCAGGCATTTTTCAAACGGCAATGTCAAAGTTTATTGCTCTGGGTACCGTCTTATTGGAAGCCAGACATCTTGAACGGCGGTGGGCCCTAATTTATAGGCCCCGGCGTGCCAGTTACTTTTAAAAGAAATGTTAGGATACAGGAAGGATATTACAACTGCACCTGGCTCATCTGATTCCAACTGGCTCCGCAGGGGATTTGGGTGCCATGTTAGAAAATAGGAAAACAGCAGAGAGGAGCTTGGTTACTACTTGCAATGCAACACGATGCTGCTCTGAGGACATAAATCAGTGTAACATGCAGGTCTGGCTTTCATGGGTGCATGAACAACACTTGCAGGGTGTGGTTCTATTACTCGCAACACACTGTGTATTCAGTATTAGTTACAGTATTTTGCAAAAGTCCAATACGAGCTTTGTTCTTTTAATTACAGTTTTCACAGTCATCTTGACATAGTGAAACAATAGACAACTGCATCACACATAAAAAACACAAAACTGTATTGGCATGAACCATTAAATAAACCATTATATCTGGATCTAGATAAAGGTGCAGACAGACAAATTTATTTTCACTGACATCAATGGACGCACCCAACCCCCAGAATAAAAAAATCTGCCACAATACGAACCACTCTAACATTCATCGACGATGTGTTAGCAGTGTAATGGAAAATGCGAAGTCACGAAGTCATGGAAGTGCCTCAAAGCGAGCACCAAACATATACGTACTTATACAGTATCATTATCAACAACTGCATTTTATACTTCAATCCACAATATAAAAATGATAGGAGAAACCTTGCCTGTAGAGTTAATGAACGTTTTATGACCGTAACAGTGGGAAGAAATTCTACCTAGTCAGAAAAAAAAATTAACTGAACTAAACTGATTTGTGTTCAACCTTAGAGGTTGTACACTTATGGTACTCCTGCACTACTACTACTGCACAGACAGTAAATCATTAATGGGATTTATTATAAAAGTTATCAAGGAAAGTAATATTTTAGCTCGCTAGGCAACATTACAGTTTTACGAGAATTGCTAGAATTTTATTCTCCTGCTCACATCACATGTTTAAAGTGGCCACTTGATTTGTTAGACTGAATTTCTGGCAAATATAAAAACATAAAAAACAAATAAGCCAGTCACACTCTATGCATTGTCCAATGCGCAACAGTAGGGAAAGGACAGGGAGAAACTGGCAGCAACAAAAATCAAAAAGAGTCACACTGCAGAAAGAACTCCAAAACCTTCAATTACAAGGATTATGATAAAAATTTATGTATATACAGTACATCAAAAGGAAAGAAAAAGTGTGTCTGATGGGAAAATGACATTCTTGCCTCAGTGCAAAATCACCACTGTTACTAGTACTCACTCCTCTTATAAATAGCTTACTATTTTCAATCAGATGACCTACAACACCATCACCGGATGGACAACGAGCAAAAATTTCACTTGAAAGATTTGAGCCTTGATGGCAAGGCTTTTAACCTTGTGGTTAGCAGTGAAACAACCATACCAGGTGCTGGCCCGCTACACAGGAAGCACTGTTTGTTTGCAGGTGATGCTGGGGGTCGAGCGGAGCCTGCGATCGCTAGGCGACTCTCGCTACATCCTCTTTTGCAGCTACCCCGAGGCATATCTGGGTGCGAGAATGCTGACGCTAGTGTTCAGCTCAGTGCTTTTCCTCCCGAGTGCTCATAAACTGGTCCCGTTAAACCAAGGAACCGGAATCTCATTAGCCCCGGTTGGCTTCGGGAAAGGAATTAATCTTCGCCTTCACTCGCCGACTGTTAGTCTTTGTTATTCAATAAAAAAAACATTGCAAAGTTTGTTTTTCCGCCTACTTGCGCTTGTATCTACAGCAGGTAGAATGCGTTTAAAGTGGTGCCTCTAAATTAGAGTCCTCAGAGACAACGTTACATGAAACATCAAACCTTTTTGCGCATTTGTTACTTTTTCACACACGTGCTGTTCTCGGTGTTCGCTTGCTCGAAAGCCTCGGGCAGTTTATCTAGTGCAAAGTCAAATCATTTGTTTCCCCTCATTCATCCTGATGGAATGAGGGACCCAAGGAACAACAGCCAATTTAGTCGGAAAATCCCAGTTTGGCTGGGAGTAATCTGATTGTTCCACTTCCCTGAAATCTACATGTATAGTGCTTATCAAGTGGATTACTGGCAGGTAGGAAGAATAACCCAATTTCAGGTTACTTGTTTCTCGCTGTGCAGTATTCAGTGTCACAATGAATTAGCGGACAGCAGGTATCGCTTTCTCTGGGATGGATGTGTAACGTCCTTGTTCCAGTTGTAGCAGCTCATTTCTTGTTGTTTTTTTCTTTTTGCACCACAGGGTAGAACACACAATCAAATGTAAATGCTCTGCAATCAGATAATGGCTTTGAGCAAGGCATTTAAGTGGAGGATTCAAGTGTGAAAACATTTAAACGCTTACATTTTTCACTTGTGAAGGTAGTTTTGCAGGCATGTGGTGGCTTTAAAGGCCTGGTAACTGGGCTGGCTATTGTTTCATGTTTCAGTCCGGTCTAGTGCTGACATTTACATCGATACACATGAAACACAAAGGATCCATCGTGCAAATGACACCATTTGGGATGTTTATGATTCAATGTAATCTAATCAACAGACGGCAGTGCGTTTTGTTTCACCATACCATTGAGGTAGGGCTGCCAACAAGCGTTAAGGTGGCGATTTGGTACCCCAAATAACTTTCATTTGGAAAAAAAGTGTACTGCTTAATGGAATTATATTAACATTGTTCCATGTCACACTCCTCAAGAGAATCTCACTAGCTTTGAGCTCCTACTTGACATGCGATGACCAAAAATATACATGAAGCTTTGCTTGTTATGGTTGAATACATGTAGTTACAATGCATTCGAAAATCATTCACAGTGCTTCACTCGTTCCACATTTTGTTATGTTGCAACCTCATTAAAAATGGATTAAATGGATTTTTTTCCCCACCTCAAAATCCGACACACAATACCACACAATGAAAACGTGAAAAACAGCTTTTGACATTTTTGCAAATTTATTAAACATAAAAACACTGAGAAATTATTGAATTTGATTTAAGTAATTTCTGTTTTTTATTTGGATTATTTTATATTTATATTATATTATATATAATATATATTTTTTATTTGCAGCCATTTCCAAGGATCACCTTTGAGATGTTTCTACAGCTTAATTGGAGTCCACGCATTTTGGAAAGGCACACACCTGGCTATATAAGGTCCCACAACTGACATTGCATGTATGAGCACAAACTAAGTACGGTGTCAAGAATTGTCCTAAGTCAGGGAGGTGGCCGAAAACCCGATAGTCAGTCTGTCAGAGCTCCAGCGTTCTTCTGTGGAAAGAGGAGAACATTCCATCTCTTCAGCAATCTACCAGTCAGGCCCGTATGATAGAGTGGACAGACAGAAGCCACCCCTAAGTACAAATGTACAGGAGAAGGCACATGTTAGGCCACCCGGAGCTTGCCCAAAGTCACCTGAAGGACTTACACACCATGAGGGAAAAAAAATTCTCTGGTCTGATGAGACAAAGATAGAACCCTTTGGCATGAATGCCAGATTTCGTGTTTGGAGGAAACCATGTACCGTTCATGACCTCGCCAATGGTGTAAGAACACATTGTCAAGAGGCTCAAGAAGGCTAATTCTTCTCTAGTGTTTTTCATACAAATATTTACTATAACAATGGCTTTACTGCTGTGATAATGTATGTTAGTGATAGACTACATGTTCCTTACGTTGCTTACTTATGTACAAACATCCCGGCCAGAATAGAACTCTGTTGTAAACCCCCTGTAATTATACAGTGTATGGCCAGCTTTAAACTTAGTTATTTGACGTCCAATGTGGGAAAGAAGCATCTCCAAAATTGGAGAAATCCTCATACTTGGCTTCATCTAGATAAGTCTATTAACCATTACATACAAATACTTAAGGCAACTTAAGAGCAGCTAAGAATACTATGCCAACCTGTACAAGACCGTAGAGCTGTGTGTGGCTGAGGTAACAGATGACACACAATCGCACCCGCTCTCCCTAATCCATGCAGCACAATCAGCACAGAAGCCAATTGCCCTTGAGCAAGTGCAACACTCCTCCCAAAGGTGGTTTATGGGGGACACACCAATGTAGGCATGAGTGATATCACCCTCTGGTCCAATCGCTTCTCCTTCTGGTTGTGGACAGGGAGACCTTGCTTTATGTACAAACACTGTGGTGGGACACAATTCCCTCACCTATTGAGCGACCATAAAAGAAACGGAGTGGAAACCATTAGGGATCCGGGGGACCGTGCAAGTTTGTCCTCATCTCATCTCATCTCAATCAATCATATTTCCTGATCAACATCACTCTCACACACACTGAATGCATCATATGCTTAACACTTGCTTTATGTTGTCTCATCCTTACAGTAGATACAGTACATCATATTAACACTCTGTTAGGAACCCTCATATAATTTGTTTACAACTATCTGCTCACTACGTGCTGTAGAACCTGCTGTAAAACCCATTTTGAAGGATGTTTGTGGAGGTCTTTTAAAATCAGTAAGTCATTCCAACAGCATTTGTGATATTCATATAAAGACATAATGAGCATTTCATAACGCAGCACAGCATGCTTTAATGGCACATGTTAGCCAGCTGTAAACTCCTACAGAACCTGCATCAAATGTTTTTTTCACTCCATATGCACAATTATACATTAACATAATAAGAAATCAGTTAATGACCAATTAAGCATCAGTGAAAATAAAAAAATAAAAAAGTAAATAATACTGTCACGGTTGTTACTATTGCAAAATTCTTATTAAATAGATTGTCAAGGAAATTTTAATTTAAAAAATTCAAAAGAAGGTCCAATTAATGGGTTTCAATTGATAAGGGCATAAAGTTTGGCCATAAAACAACAATGAGCCATGAACAGTTACAGCAGGGGTGTCAAAAAAAATACAGTTGTTTGTTTACATTTAACCATCAGCTACTCCAGTCAACTCGAAAGATGTCATGCACGCTGTGACCATGAGATTACAACTTCAGCATCCCGGCACCCTCATAATGGTCGGCCAAGACTTCAATCTTGTTCCTCTTTCTCATTTAATTACAACTTCAGGCAATATATAGACTGCCCTATGCAGTGATTCCATCACAACACGCTTCAGTGTTACAAAATAATAAACAAAAACGCAATGTAACAATGCATGGCATTGCAGAGAGAGAGAGAGAGAGAGAGAGAGAGAGAGAGAGAGAGAGAGAGAGAGAGAGAGAGAGAGAGAGAGAGAGAGAGAGCAGTATTACATATATTTGGGATGAATACCTTTATTTATCCAGGCAAGGCAATTGAGAACAGATTCTCATTTGCAATGCCGACCTACTGTACCTGTGTGGGGAACCTCAATGGATTTCCAATACCATCATTACAAAAGCAAGAAACATTGTTAACACTTAATCGTCCTCCAAAGAACTCCAAACTTCTACACAACAATATCATTTGGAGCAGTTCATAATCAATATTGATCTAATATCCATCATTTTCTGTACCGCTTTTATCCTCACTCGGGTCGCGGGTGTTATGGAGCCTATCCCACCTTTCTTCGGGAGAGAGGCAGGGTAGACCCTGAACTGGTCCCCAGGCAATCGCAGGGCACATATACACAAACAACCATTCGTACTCACATTCACGGCAATTACAGTCTTCAATCAACGTACCACTCATGTTTTTGGGATGTGGGAGGAAACCGGAGTACCCGGAGAAAACCCACACAGGCACGGATAGAACATGCAAACTCCACATAAGCGGGGCCGGGATTTGAACCCCGGTCCTCAGAACTGTGAGGCAGATGTGCTAACGAGTCGTCCACCATGCCTATTTATATAATATCTTGAACTAAAACATATATTTTTTTATAGATCATAAAATCCATGCTCCTTTCTTTGCTCCTCAGAGCTAGTTAGTTGACTGTTAGCTAGCTAGTAGTTCTTAACGTGCTACTGGGGAAGTGTGGAATAAATCATTTTACGGGTTGGAACAAGCGCGGGCGGCACAGTGACCGACTGGTTAGGACATCTGCTTCACAGTTCTGAGGACTGGGATTCAAATCCCGGCCCCACCTGTGTGGAGTTTGCATGTTCTCCACCATGCCTGTGTGCGTTTTTTCTCCACGTACTACGGTTTCCTCCCACATCCCCCCCATAAGCATGCATGGTAGGTTGATTGAATACTCTAAATTGCCTAAATTAATATCTTCAAACATGCATAATGTGCTTAGAAATAAATATATGAATTCATTTTACAGGGTCTTTAAGTGGTTGTTTTTTAAGTGCTCTATAAATAAGTTGAGTTAAGAATTCTGCTGGTTTTGATGTACAATACTAAATAATTGATTTCACAAAATTATGATGAAAACAATTATTTGTTGTCAAAATCTGAGAAAAAGCTCTTAACTACTTTACTATTAATTTATGGAAATATTATGAGAACTGTACTTTAATATGATTTCATATAGTCTTCTTCACTTACACAAACATTGTGATTTTCTTCTATTCAGATTATCAATTATCACACGATAGTTGTATCGTGGTAGTACGGTTTCATTATTGTTGTCAAAATATTCCAAAAATATCGCATCATCGGTCATTGATATCATATATCATATCATATCATATCAAATCATTTAATTGTGCAAAAACCATATATTTCAATTTTGGGGGAATTTTGTATCTTTTTGGATAAAAACAAATGTGTAATGTGTCAGGACTAACATTAAAAATAGCTTCATGCCCTTAATTATCCCAGTCAGTGAGTGAGAATGAATATGAATGGGATGCAATGAGGCGGCACGGTAAACGACTGGTTAGAGCGTCTGCCTCACAGTTCTGAGGACCGGGGTTCAATCGCCGGCCCCACCTGTATGGAGTTTGCATGTTCTCTCCGTGCCTGCGTGGGTTTTCTCCGGGCAAAAACATGCATGGTAGGTTAATTGACAACTCTAAATTGCCCGTAGGTGTGAATGTGAGTGTAAATGGTTGTTTGATTGTATGTGCCCTGCGATTGGCTGGCAACCAGTTCAGGGTGTACCCCGCCTCCTGCCCGATGATAGCTGGGATAGGTTCCAGCACGCCCGCGACCCTAGTGAGGAGAAGCGGCTCAGAAAATGGAGGGATGGTTGGGATGCGCTGACTATTATTAATATTACCACCACTTCTCCAGTTTTTATAAATCTCCAAACAATCACAAAGAATAATGCCACCAGGCTTAAGCATAAAAATACATGGCACAGCATTTTTATCTAAATATGAATTGGAATAGACTCGACTGAGATGTTCCCCAGATTTTTTGTTTTTAATTGATCATCACCATGCTGGGCAAATAGCTTAAACTGTGTGGATGAAAATGTTTGTGTTCTTGCATCCCAGTACAAAGTGTAAAGCAGAGCAAGTCAGGAAACACAACGGTTGCTTCTAAAGGAGGCTCCGATGTCACCTGAGGGGGAATCACATGGCTGTCATCCCAGAAAGCCTGCCGCATTGACGCTTGCTTACCATCTGCTCCCCATATGCCAAAAAGGCCCCTCAATCATACTGTCATTGAACTATCACAGCAAACATGTTCCCCGCCTTTGGACCACATCTTGGTAGAATATGCAATGGTGCTATTTGGCTGCCACAGATAAGGAGTGAACGATTGTGCGAGAATGTGAGCACATGTAAAGTGTACATCACTGTCCCGTCACCTTCCCTCTCACTTGGCATCTAAACTGGAAGACTTTGGACTCTTGTAAATAACCCCTCCATGCCTTTGGTTTTATCATTCCCTGACAAAATTATCCTGGGCCCCTCCAGAGTCGATGAGAAATAGCATTACTTTATGGCACAGAAAAAAAGGAGGAGATAAAGAGAGCAGCCAGGGAGCGTAAAAGGGAGATGGGGCTAAAAAAGGTCCTTCAGGGAATGTGGTGTAAATGAAGTCCCAGGAATGACACAGGCGAGCAATGAGGCGTGGATGGAAAATATACGCTGCACATCATCAGATAGAGATGTCGGTGGAAATGGCTTCATTGAAGTGTCAACCCTCATCCATCAATCAATCATCCGCGAGAAACAATAACGCTGCAGCGGTGGTGGGCCGGCTTTTATGGGGCTTACTCATGGGTATCGGAAACAGCACTTAAGTGTGGTTCTGACATCGGACGAGAAACAAAGGTGAGCTGTCGGGCTTATTCTACATGAAGGTAGATGGAGCACAGAGAATTGGGGGCTAAGTACTGTATCCTGGAACCCCTGACATGAGAGCACTAAATACAGTTGGGACAGCTTCACGGGTTCAATTGATAGAACGTCAAACGTCGAACAAATCAATACGTGAACTCGAGCCAATTGAGTCGACTCGAGTTGCCAGATTTATGCTGACTTGCTTGCCAAATACTTAAGAAAGACTTGACTTTGACTTGAACTACATGACTTGAAGTCATCTCGTTTAGACTTGAAAATCTGCATTTTAATTGGGACACTTGGCCTTTTTTTTTTTTTTTTTTTTTTTTTTTTTTAAAGAAAGAAACGTTTGTGGGGGGAGTGGGGGTGGTCATTCGCACCAACCTGGCAACACAATCTGCATTGTTGTGCACTTGCCAGTGTGAAAAAGCCACCTATGCAGGAACGATGGAAGGAACTCCAAACATAATAGAATTTGGATTCAAGGTTTGTCGATTAAGTCTGCAAAAAGAGGATGGCAACCATGGTTTGCAACTCTCGCATTAAAAAGCATAAACAACAATGACAAACTTCATCCATCACTGCAAAACTCACAAAGACACGTAAGCTAATATAGCAGTTTATCTAACTGGTCAATTAAAAATAAAAATGATGTGATTGTGAACGTTTTAGTACAACTAAGTAACGTAACTAGTTTTAATGCTTTATGACTATTGTATGAACCTTTCTTTTCAGTTCATGGGCAGGCAAAACACTCTTTATTTTCTCTCTCTCTCTCTCTCTCTCTCTCTCTCTCTCTCTCTCATTTACTCACTCTAGAGCAGAAAGTCCATCCATCCATTTTCCGTAGTGTTTATCCTCGCTAGTGTTATGGGTAGGGTTGGGCATCGTTTGAATTTGAGCGATTCTGGTTGAAAACGATTCTCGATTCCGATACTTTTGGGGGGCTGGGTAAAAAAAGTCTGCAATTTTTTCTGCAATAAAGGGTGTCCAAATTATGAACCTCCATTTTCTTAGCAGCCCACAGCATAGACTAAAATTAACATTTCACTCAAGGTTCTTTATAACCAGTATCAATATCAAACCTATGACCTAAAAGGCAATGTGTGTGGAACTATCCCAATTGACTTAATATTCATTAATTAATGTTTCAGCTAAAAGTTTAATAGAGCATTGTTAAAATAGATATTTGGGACTGTTTCATCACGTCAAATGGTTTATATATGCAAGTTTTAACTTGACTTCCTGTTTTAAGCTTGTAGCCTTTTATTTTGAAGGGTACGCACCGGAACTCAGCATTTTGGCACGAAAAGTAACTTCACACGGCACAGGTGATTTTTGTTAAATTATTTTTTTAATGGATGGAACCAAATGCTATAACATGCTGATTCCTTACCCATAGATGAGGCACAACGTTAATGTTTGTGGTAGCGAAGGACAACGTTTCCGTGAATCTTTTCCCAATTCATTGTGATGTAAAGTTGCTACGATGAAGTTTTAGCCCAATGTTAAGCTTTTTTTTTTTTTCATCGGCTCTGACGTTGGTTTGAAGGCAAAAATAAGTGCTAAAAAACATCAGTGCCAAAGTGCAAGCAACCGTTTACCTTGTTAGCTGTCTCAATGCTTGCATAGACACATTTTATTGTTTCAGTCACCCAGTTGACTGAAGCTTCACTCTGTGAGGCAGATGTGCTAACCAGGTCACCACTCTTCCGCCCAACAGAAAGTATCGTCTGAAATGTAATGCCAACCACTGAATGCAGAAGACGTGGCTTTGCTAGCGTAGAGATTTAAAAAAAAGAAGGTGCAGAGACATTTGCGGGCATGAAAGAGTCTGTGCCAGAAAATGCCAGGTGCATTATAGGTTTGCTGTGTCGGATCACTTTGCATTACGATCACGGCGATATAAAAGTCTTCGACAAAAGTGCGTTCCACCATTAGTACAGTACAAATTGTGAGCAGCGATGTGTGAATATAATGTGTTTATTGAAGTGTCACCATTAAAATGTCATCTGTTGTGTCAGCTCTGTGATAAAGCTGTCTGCACTGTTTTTAAAGTTGAGACAACAGCATGTGAAACATAACCTTTAATCTAATGACAATTGTCCAGAGTCAGTGCTTTGAAATAATAATTAAATAATTGTTTCATTCTGAACACAGCCACATCCCTAGTTATTAGAGCATGTGCACCCATAAGCAACCACAATATCTCTGTTGTTTATTTATTTATTTTTTTGTTAATTTGTTTTCTGAAATATTAAAGTGTTTGTTTTTTTGTGTTTTCTGAAATGTTAAAGTGTTTCACAATTTGTTATATTGTTTTGCACTTCCAGGCCACCGTAGATCTGCCTAACTGAACACTGCCCGTTCAGGGAGAGCAGAATATATACAAGTACAAGAGAAAACAAAAGCTGCCAACCCTATTTAGAAGGAAATAAGTGGTAACAGTATAAAGTAACACAAGTGAAATGTGCCACAACAGATAATACACAACAAAAGTAGCCACATTTTCTGGATGATGACAATGTGTTTGTGCAGAGCATTACTGAATACCAAGCCAAATGTCGAAATGTCTGAGTGAACAGGTCTATTTCTGATGTCATGTACAATGGCTGTTCAAACCAAGTTTTTGTCTGCCTTTTGAGGCATTAGTCCTTTTATGATGATTATTATTTTAATACTATTATTCAAAGTTATACCGGTGTGCTAAATTGCTGACATGCATGTTCAGTGGATATATTTTGACCCCCTTTACAACAGTGGAAATGTCCAAAACAATGTTGGACTGTAAGCATACTGCTTTGGCACAAATGAGACCGATGTTGCAGTCTGAGTGGGTAAGCTAACTGAAATTATGCAAGAAATGGATGGATGGATGGTGGTGCCAAATCGAAAGGGTTCAAAAAGTTGAAAGTCTTCTGTTAATTCACTTCCAAATTAATCTAAAGGAATAAGACATGGTGCAGGGCTATAAGATCAGCACTCTGACAACATAAAAATAAGCGGCCGAAAAGCTTAATGGTCCAACAGTCACTTTTGCAGTATATGAGTCTTTTGAATTCCCCAAACCGAGTCTCTTGATGGCTTCTGGGCATCATGAAACATGACACATCATCCATTATTCTGTACATGTGCCCTGCTATCTCAGCTCGCTCCATATGGCTTCTGTTGTCTCTAGACACCCAAATCCCTTTCCTGAGGCCAGGGGCTGTTTTTGTGGGAACCACTACATCGCTCCTCTTCCTCAGAGGAGCGGCGCTGGCTGACGATGATGAGCTATCACAGCCAGAGCCCAGATTCCGCCTCGATATACTGACAGGATGCGCAACAATCGACTCGACTGGCTTTTGTTGGCCCAATTGCTAATTCATGCAAGTTGACAATCTGGAGGCAACAATTAGGAGTGACGAAAGCAGTGGTTTGACGATCACAGGAGTTGAGAGGAAGAAGATAGAACACTTCCTCAGCCTTCAAAACATGTAAGCACCTCCGCTGAGGCCTCACACGCGGAATGGGCGAGTGGATGCTAACGCGAGCATGAAACGCCATTTGTCTTTGGAATGATGCACTCCGATAAGTCTAAACTCCAACGTGACCAAAGAGACTGGAGAAGAAGCTATGAAGACCTCAGGTGCTTCATTCCCAAGTGATGGAATTGTTTTTACCATGAAAACACAAATGCTCCAATATGTCATCGCAGTTTATGGACTTTATTTTTTTTTTTAAATTGTGATCGTCTCTCTCATTGATGCTATGCCCCAATTCCTGGTTGAGCCATCCACTTCAGACAAATGCACTCTCCCTCAAATTGATGCTTCTGTTTGTGTCAGAAAAACAAGTGTGATTATTTAAATTCATAGAGACTACCATTCTCACACAGAGATGAAAATGTTAACTACTGAGCCCATTTGAACTCTGTAGCTATCCAAAACAACAGCACCCACCCAAAGCACAAAAGCAGACTGAATTAGAGTGGAATCTTGCCACGTTGTGTGTGTGTGTGTGTGTGTGTGTATGTATATATATATATATATATATTATTTAATATATATATATATATATTTATATATATATACATACATAAGAAAAATAATATATTTCAAAAAGGCATTTGAACAAACATAAACCCTTCCCTTCTGCAGTTCAGTAAATAACCAGTTTTTGCAGAAATACAGTAATTAAGGTTTATGATTGTGATGATTGTGAAAGGAGGCCCTGTCATGTTGTCTTTACGTCGGGTCTTAAGATGGAGGCAAACATCTGGCACAATCTGTTGTTTCCTCATGTTGCAGTACTCCTCTGAATAAACTTGGGCAAAATTCAGAGTATCTTCACCTCTTTAGAGTTTGATCTGTCATTAAACAAATTACAAAAAACATACCCAGAGACGGACAGTCGGCGGATGCATGTCATAAGCTGTTGTCAATGCACGACGCCCGCCGCATGTTTGTGCAGTGTGGAGGAATATGAGGGTGATGCTAAGTGAAATGCTCATTTTGCCTTCGTGATTACCGAGGCCCATGGGCAACATGCACTAATGTGAGCTAATGCAATAGATTACACGGTGCTGGCCCAGGGGAGCAGACAGCAAACAGATGTGGTCTACTCAAAGGGGTTTGGGGGGGGTGCTGGACAGAAAAGCCCAAAGTTGCAAGTGTTCAATGTGCTGAAGATTGTCCACAGTCATTTGTTGTTTACACAATGCTCAGTCTTGATGGAATCTGTCATTTTGTGCGCAACAACAGCCAATCCCTTTTTTTAAGGAGTGTGCTCTGGGTGTAGATGCTAGCAGGACACACATCTACCGGTAAGTATGATATATGGTGCACTATATTTTTATTAATACAAATGGGAAATAGAAATCTTCTAAAAACAAAACAAAAACAACAAAAAAATCCACATTTTGTTGTATTTGTAAAAACTGTCAGTATACGCCTGACAGTTTTAGCTTTAGTAAAATTATCTGTGAAGAAAAAATACATCACTAACTGGCACCATCTTTTAACTTTAATTTAGTTCAAAAGAAACCACCGCACAGTGTGAACATCGAGGCTTCCTTTCAAGGGTGGAGGGACCACAGGGAGCCGAAAGGATTCAGAGGCGACGCGGACTTAGCATTTCTGCTCGACAGCTAAGTTTACCACCTCTTTTTTATTTTTATTGATTGGAAATTCCAAAAAATAAGACCTTAAACCGGCCACATTTAGTGTTCGTAGTAGCACTCTATTACAAATAAGTCATGTTACCAATGTAGCAGCCATGGCTAACGTCAGATTGCTGTCCGTGCACATTACATACAGTGCATATCTCGTGTATGTGAGGTATTACTAGGAATCCCACTCATGTTCCAGGCAGAACATGCCCTGCTCCAATATTACTGACTGCATGACACACGCCGCTGTACTATGATTGGCTACTGTATCCAGGTAGAACACGCCCTACTGCTTCCAGATGGGAAAATAAGTGTATGACTAAGTGTGGCGCTGTTAATGAATCCCACTAAACCAAACCTAACCTAATCCTAACATTAACCCATTCTAAACCACCATAACCCAAATCCTAGCCCTAAACCTAACCATAACAAATGTCTTTGTTCTTATTTCATACAAAAGTGATTCATAGTTGGAATGTTCATCTCGTTAAATCTGCTTAACCTGCCCTTCCTGCCACGCAAGAGTCAATCAAGTTGTTGTAGCCACGACATTAAAATCTTGCTAGCAGTTTAAAATTGCAAACTGTCCCTTTACGGGAATATTGCTATTTACACAAATATTGATTAATTCCACTTGTTTTCCTGTGCGCTGCCTAATACTGGTTTTGCTTTAATTCAATTGGATAATTATTTCCTGGGATTGAATCGCGACCAGTTCAGGGTGTACCCCGCCTCTCGCCTGAAGATAGCTGGGATAGGCTCCAGCACGCCTGCGACCCTAGTGAGGGTAAGCGGAACGGAAGATGAATGAATTTATCCATCCATCCATCCATTTTCTGAGCCGCTTCTCCTCACTAGGGTCGCGGGGGTGCTGGAGCCTATCCCAGCTGTCATCGGGCAGGAGGCGGGGTACACCCCGAACTGGTTGCCAGCCAATCGCAGGGCACATAGGAACAAACAACCATTCGCACTCACAGTCATGCCTACGGGCAATTTAGAGTCTCCAATTCATGCATGTTTTTGGGATGTGGGGGGAAACCGGAGTGCCCGGAGAAAACCCACGCAGGCACGGGGAGAACATGCAAACTCCACACAGGCGGGGCCGGGGATTGAACCCGGGTCCTCAGAGCTGTGAGGCTGAGCTCTAACCAGTCGTCCACCGTGCCGCCTGAATGAATTTATAATTATTTCAAATTTTAAATTATTTCTGGGTATTTAACGGATTATTTAAATGTTCTACTCTAACCGGATTTTAGTTTAGTTTTCAATATGTTCACATCATGTGCTATTCATTCATTTAATTTGTTTGTTTATTTGTCATTCAGTTAATTAGCAAGCACCAAACCACCCCCCACTCCAAATTCTACCACCAACCCACAGGTCAAAATGGCACTCACACATACACAACCACAAACCAGGAACTAGCCTACTGACACAGAAACACAAATACATACAAGCAAAATGTCCTCGTTTCCCCCCACTTTTGTTTGCCTGCATGTTGCTAATAATGAAATTAAAATGTTTTATTGTGTTTTGTAGTGAAATGTGACACCAGAAATAACTCCTGGTCACAGTTCCATGGTCATGACATGAAAACACTTCTTATTGGCTAAAATGATACATACATGAATGCTTATGGACAATTCAGAGAAATAACAACAATAATACAATAAAAATGACCGAACATAAAACATCAATTAAAATGGCAACTGACATGGGAAATGTAAAAGTGAATAGTCTGAAATAGAAGTGTCTTGAGTTTGGATTTGAAAAGGGTTAATGAGTCTGTGTTTCGGAGGTCAGGTGATATTGAGTTCCAAAGACGGGGGTCAGAGCGGCTTAAGGCTCTGTCCCCCACGGTCGACAGATGGGCAGAAAGGACGGCGAGATGGATGGAGGACCAATATCTGAGAGAGCGGCAGGGTATGGCAACGTGATGGAGGGCAGCAAAACATGGCGAAGAGAGGTTTTTGATGGCCTTCAAGGTGCAGATCAGTGTGTAAATTGGATGTGGTATTGGACAGGGAGCCAGTGGAGTTGTTGCATGGCTGGAGTGCTGTGGTGAGTAGAGGGGCTCCTTGTGATAATACAGATGGTAGAATTCTGGAGAAGCTGTAGTTTTTTATAGACTTGCAATAAGCAATAAACCGAACATTTCTTGCAGTTTATTTGTTTATTTTTTTGAACATCTTCATACCTGTTTTTCCTCTGTTTCAAATTGTTTTGAAGCCGTCTTTTATTTTGGTTTGAAATTTTAATATAATGTAAAGCAAATTGTGTATGAAATGCGCTATATAAATAAATTTACTTTGCTTTGCTAACATGCATTTTTGGAATGTGGGCTGAAACTGGAGGAAACCCACACAAGCATAGGGAGAACATGCAAACACCACACGGAGGGCCAAGGCAGAAATTCTAACCTAAAACCTCAGAACTGTGAGGCAGCCATGCTAACCCGGGTAGAATGCACTTTTAAGAAATGATCAAGACTATTGAGCATTTCTTAAAAGTGCATTCTACCAGGGCAGCGCTCTTGATTCAAGACTGTCACAAAAGAAGAGGGTTCTACACAAACAAAACAAATTGTATCTTATCATGGCCATTTTGAGGTACAGTATAGATAGTTTTATAATCCATCCATCCATCCATCCATTTTCTGATCCGCTTCTCCTTACTGGGGTCGCAGGCGTGCTGGAGCCTATCCCAGCTGTCATCGGGCAGGAGGCGGGGTACACCCTGAACTGGTCTCCAGCCAATCGCAGGGCACATACAAACAAACAACCATTCGCACTCACAGTCACACCTACGGGCAATTTAGAGTCACCAATTAATGCATGTTTTTGGGATGTGGGAGGAAACCAGAGCGCGCCTGTGTGGGTTTTCTGCAGGTACTCCAGTTTCCTCCCCCATCCCAAAAATATGCATGATAGGTTCATTGAAGACTCTAAACTGCCTGTTGGTGTAAACGTGAGTGTGAATGGTTGTTTGTTTATATGTGCCATGTGATTGCCTGGCAACCAGTTCATGGTGTACCGCGCCTCTCGCCCAGGTTCAGCTGGGAAAGGCTCCAGCACGACCCGAGCCTAGTGAGGATAAGCGGTACGGAAGACGAATAATGGATGAATGAATGTTTGTAAAATAAACACAAGGATACTTCTGGGTGACAGAAAAGTGATGACGACCGCTGACGTGACCTGGAACAATGACAAAAACATGTGGGGTGCCCCGAAAAACATATCGGTTTAGTTTTTTTTCTTCCCCCTTTCTGATTTCATTACAAAAAATATATATATATTAAAGGAAAAAAACTAATTTATTCATGCTCAACTTGGTAGTGAGGATGATAATTTGTGTGGGTGTCACACATACATTGGACAAAGAAGATTGCAAGACTGCCAACAATAAATGACAGACTGGGAACCAGACCTCAATCATCCGGTTTGTGGAAAATGTCTTCTTAAAGGTGTGTATAAAAAATAAAATGTTTGTTGGGTTGTCTGAGCAATTGAGCAAAAAATAGGCTAGGCTAGAAGCGGCAGCTACTAGCAGGCTTATCTGCTAGTAGCTGCTGCTTCTCGTAGGTTACTATCCATTTCTCCGTCAAAAGAGCACATCTTCCTGCTTAGGAAATGCGCGTAGAGCATCTACCATGTAGCCTCACAGGCTGAAATTCAAACAGCATCAATCACAGAGAGAACCATTCAACGGAGGCTAGGCTCATTTACAAATATTGGTGGTATGCTAGCTCTTAGGCTACGTCTACCATGAGTCAGGTTAAGGACTTTCATTTATTTAGCTATTTAGCTCCTGAATGAGTTAGCCAGTCCCTCAACGATCATGATAACTACATCTTAATTTCCACCATGTTTATTTATTTGAATCAGTTTACACCATACCTCACATAACATCATTTCTACAAACGGACACTTCACAAAGTCAAAGTATGGTAGTAGAGAAGAAGGCTGGAATCATCATTCATGCTAGTGATGGGCAGATGAAGCTTTTGTGAATCATTGAACCACTTGGACAAAGTTTCGAAAATGGGTTCATTTCTTGAATCTTCAGTTACAGTGACCTCTCCTGGCGAAAACCAAGTCTGCAGTGGATTGAAAACCTTGGGGAAAAATCGTAGCCAAACACACACACACAGTTTACAAATATTGATGAATGTTTGCAGTGTGTTGTTATTGAGAGTTCTGGGGGAAAGGAGGGAATGGCATAATTTGGGTGTGCTTGTGTAACTGCGTTATCCCATTATGTGGGATGGGGAACACTCAAATGTGCCACATTATTTTTGTTGAGACTTGTTGAATTTAGCGGTTTCCTCTTTTTTTTCATTTGGAAAATAGTAGTTTACAAGAGAAAGGGAAATATGATGCTGACGTGCATAAAAAAATGTTTTGCTACTTGGAACAGATGTGAGTAAAGGGGTTATCGTAACCTAGTAATTGATATGCGTACTGGTAACATAAAAAGTCAGGCTACAGTGTTATGGGAATCGAACCTAAGACCCTCTTACAAGCCCAAAATTCTACCGACTTCGCTTGCCAGGATTAGGAAATGGTGGTTCGTTCTTCTCACGTCACGTCAAGTTATTTGAAGCAAGCTTCGAAGCAGTGGAATCTATGGAATTTTTATTTTTGAAATGTTGTCAATTTTTGTTTTTTAGCTTTAATTCTATGGAATTGGGAGTTCAGGGTTTGAAGCATGTTTATGTATTTTAGTTTCAGTGTCAGTCTTCACTAATTCGAACCATTTAGCCTGTTTTGTCAATCGCTCTGCCAATGCGTGACGGCATGGTGAAATCGCATTTGATACCTGATGACGCTACCAATTAGGGTCCACCAGAGAAGTCTGTGTCACACTTATAGGCCCAGAATAAAAAAGGGACAATTGTTTTGTATTAATGCTAACAAAATGAAATCAATGGACTATGTGAATGAATAAATGTACCGTATTTACTAGACAACGGAGTCCGTACATGAAGTTGGCCTGCTTGTCCGATGGAGCTTTATACAGTACTGTACCTTGTAAATATTGCCCTCTAGTGGCAGATTTCTGAAGACACTGTAGAGTCCTACAAAATACACTACACCCATCCATCAATCTTCTGAACCGTTTATCCTCACTCGCGTCGTGGGTTTAGTACAGCACAAGCCTAAATGATGACTAATGTATATGTAATCATTGCACTGTGTTGTTTACTTTGAGGATTTATTTGATTTTTATTCACTTTATCAGACAAAAGTGCTTAGTATTAAAGATATAAGTGGTATAAATTAAATAGGATTACACTTTCATTTTGGGAAGATATCATACAAGGCTGCCTCCGGTTGTCCTGACGAAAATACGGTCGCTATAACCAATAACGCACAAGTAACCAATAATTATGCACCTCTTTGCCTCATTTTATTTTGTGTAATACAGATCTCAAACAATACTTTTCATTTGACAAATTGTGAAACAAAAGAACAAATAACTTAATCTCAGCTCTTCAAGGTAGCACCAAAAGGTTGTAAATCTGACTTTGCCCGAGATATTTTATTCACATTCACAAATTAATTCCGCTAGTTTTTGTCATGTCTGATTGTTCTTTTGTTTGGCACTGACAACCCATTCGACTTTTGAGATAATAGGCTGGTAAGGACAACTGCTGTATGAAACTAAATACGACTTTCAAGAGTCTGCGACACCTGAAAAGTGACTGAAAATGTGCCATACAACACCAACGTAAATTTAAGGACCATTTGAAGAACGGTAACACCCAAACTGTGCGAACATTCTCAGTCAACCAGACAACTAAGTAGCATATTGGGCTTCTGGGGGGAAAAAAAAAAAAAAAAAAAAAAAAACCTCGATGTATCATTAGAATCTACTCCAACTCAAAAGTTCCACTTTGTGCATCAAAGGTTTGACATTAGGAACTCACTGGTCAGTGTTTTGTGAGAGGGGCTCCATTAATGAACATAGGAGCAACATTTCAAAACAGCAAAGGTTATATGATATTTCTATGTGCTGAAAAAACACAAATGTTACATGGTAAACACCGATGAACAGTAGTGTAGGTCAAACAGGAATGGAAGCTTCTGGGCCCGCAAATATGAGTGCATGTTTTTCAGTCCCGGGAAAAAAAACAAAAAAAACCCAAAGCTCGACACTGTAGTCTCTAAAATAAGGTAGCAGCATATGAAAATAATTTCACATTTTCAAAGACTCATTTATGTCAGGCAGCAGGTGAAGAAATATCTTAAGTCCTTCAGTGTGCTTTAACCTTTTTATGTTGTATTAATATCTTAAGTCCTTCAGTGTGCTTTAACCTTTTTATGTTGTATTATCAGAGGTCACATAGTGTTGATTAGAGACAGGCGCTGAGAGCTCTCTCCTCGGCAGGCTGGGTAGAGTGGGTAAGTGTTGGAACAGCACACTCCTGCCCCCTGAGGAAGGCATATGCCATGTTAAACAACAACAACCTGTGACCGTACAGTGGGCGCTAAGGGCACTTTCACACAGGCACTTTGTGGTTCAATTGAAAATCACGCAATTTGATTCCACCCATGGTGTGAACACATTACTGAAGCGTGTGTGTGTGTGTGTGAGAGAGAGAGAAAATCAAGCCATGGTATCTAACAAACTCTGCTAAATTAAACATTTAATAAAACAATCTGATCCAGCTGGCAAATGAATGAATCGGCACAACATGATGCTAGTGCTAGATTGTCCATATCATTATTAAAGTTCAGAAATTACAGTTTGCTCCATTTGGTATTTGTTAGATAAATTCACTCACTAATCCTCCAACCAAACCTTCCTGTTTATCAGTAAGAGAACGGAAATCACATGGTTTGTTGCGATGTATTTTACTGTGTGAAAAGAAACAAAATCGGGGTGAAACAGGCCAAGTTTACACATCCTCAGCTGATTCGGACTACAGAAAGGTGTGAAAGCACCCGAGATAAGCCCCGAACCGCAGCCTGTAGCAGATGAACGACATACCTGCATGAACTACATACCTGCTCTTGGGTTAGTCAGTCCCATGATGTTTTGGTTTGCCGGGACACCATGGTAAAGTGATGCCAAGTTGTTGGGGTTGCAGGCACGCAGTAGGTTCATCATGTTCCAGTCAGCATCCAGACCTCCTCCAATGGCCACGCTCTTTATTGGAGTCAAGACGTCCGCAGGTGGACGCACCCCTTGTGAAATACCCTTTACACTGCTCCCTTGGAGACGCAGCCTGATTGGTCCATCCCCTGGTGGTGGTCCTCTGTAGCTGGCGTCCCCTGCAGGTAAAGCTTGCTTTAGCCTCTTGCTGGATGGCTCGCCAATCTGAGGCAGGGTCCCGAACTGGCTAGACAGGAACCGGTGGGCGGCGTCCGATTGCCACATGGCTGGGCTTCGCCTGGGGAAACTCCTCTCAGCAGCTGCAATTTTGGTGAAGGTTGGCAGTCGCTCGGTCTGGTACATCCCGGCCCGGCTAGACTTCCTCACCTGCTCCGTTAAGTGAGCAGACTCATGGCCAGAGTGTGACTCATCATTGAGCCCGAAACGCTTTCTCTCATGGCGACCAGCGTAAAAAGGTGCGTGGCTCAGCTTCGGAGTACGAAGTAGGTGGGCAGGCGTAATTTCTTTGGGTTTTGTCAGTTGACATGGTGGGGACTTGGTTCGGCGAGGGTGGCGCCTGTCAATCATAGCTAGTGGGCTGACGTCTTTTCCTTGGAGCGCAGGTGGGCAGCCTGTAAGGCGCCTCTGTTTGGCATAAGTATTCCTTCTTACACCATCGCACTTATCTTTGTGAGTCAGCCTTTTGTGCATAATTAGAACCTCCGGGTGGATGGTTTTATATGTGCAAAATGAACACACAGATGGAATTAATGCATTTCTGGGTTGTGTGCTGGCAGGGACGGAGAGACATACTTTTAAGGACAGATTTAATGGGTCCTCGCAGTTCTCGTCTTTTATCTCCTCCTTTTCCACCTTCAGATTAACAGCCTCAGGGAACTTTATGGTCACATTCTCAGTTGGGTTGAAAGCTTGATCAGCAATTACTTTCTCATACTCATCATCTTTCTGTATAGCCGCTTTGTCAAGCTCACCATCTGGACTTTGCAACTTATCCTGCAGCTCTCCCTTGACCACAGGAAGCCAGAGTTTGGATCTTTTCAGTGCTGAATTTCCTTTCCTATCGCTCCGGGAAAGCAAAGGAGTCACTGGTTTGCTCAGGGTCTTCACGGAAAGATTGTCCTTGTGACGCCGTTCCAGGTGATATTTCAGGGATGTCCTCTGGGCGCCAGCATAGTCACAATAAACACACTTGTAGGGTTTTTCACCTGACATTGGAAAAGTTACAGGCATGAACATTGAGCAAAATATCACATATGTTCATGTTATACAGAGAAAATTCTAAAGTCGTGCGATTCTAAGGCAAACTTAAAGGTCCAATATTTTGGCTATTTAGACCTCCATTGAGTGACTCTCTAACATGGACTCAGTATAAAAGTGTTAATTTCATTTCATAAAACCTTGGTTTTGTCATACTAGTGTCAAGAAAAGGCTCCTCTGACAGTTCAGTTTGAGCCAATTTTGTATCCGCTTTCGTTTATATTTGGCTAAGACAGCCCCCATTTCCTCTGATTGGTTGCCTTTGTGTAGAAGACCCACTTGTGGGAGCACACGTGTTTATAATGACAGAGCCGGCTCGGAGCGGAGAGGGAGACGGAGCTCTTCACCTGTGACGTAGATAAACTCAAGAAATTCACATGTCCTGATTTCAGGCCTCTCGGCAGAAAAACATCTGGACCTCAGGAATGTGAGGACGATTTCTATTTAATATTTTACATGTTCACTGAGGCACCATAGAGACAATATTACATCCCAAATACTAGAAAAAGTTGGTTTGGAAAAATATGGGACCTTTAAACTAAGTCAAAATATATCCTGAATTTGAAACAGTATTGTGCATGATGTCATATGAAACTAGGGCTTGGCGATTATGGCAAAAAATAAATAAATAAATAAATCTGGATTGTTTTTGATTGATATTGCAATCTAAATTAATAAACATGATTATTCATTAATTTCAAAATGTAGTATTATTCAACTACCAAAACTAAACTTTAACGAACTTAAAAGAGCAACTAGAAAATAAATGAGTAGCAAGTAAAGTAATCAGGGTCCAACATTAACGGAAGCCCGGGGCCACTACCCCGCAGTGTAGGGCCACGACCTACATATAGACACCGGCCCGCTTATGCCAGTATAAATTGAAAAAAATGGTCCCAAACTGCATTTTTAGTGTCAGTCTGAAATTCTTTAATCACCGAAACATCCCGTCCAAGACACGGTACTGTGATGTAAGGAGAAACTGCAACCTGCACCGCCTGACTGGATAAACTGACACGGATTTTCGGTTAGCCTCAAGACTATAGCCGAAGCTAACGCCCTAAGCCAAATACAGCACCTCGTACTTTGCAGCCTGTAGAATGTAATGTTAGTCTGCCCTCCCTGAGCGTGCTGTAAGATGTTTATTGACCCCAAGAGTTTATTAACATTATATCGCAACTTGTCATCAATTTAGTTTCTGTATGTCAGCAAAACAGCGGCTGAAAGTATATGAAAGTAAGTATTTAACACGTCACCATTTTTCTCACAAAATGTAATTCCAAAGGTGCTATTGACCTGAAATTTTCACCAGATGTTGGGAACAACCCAAGTAATCAATAAATATAAAGAAAGTAGAACAAATAAAACCAAAACTTAAGTTCAGTGTAAAAATGTGAAATGACACGGGTAAAAAGTATTGAACACATGGAGAAAGGGCGGTGCAAAAAGGCATGGAAAGACAACACCTAAAATCTATCAATAATTAAACAGCAATCCAGCCCCTTGTCAGTGCAAACGAATATTAGCTGTTTCAGTCCTAATTGATGGCCTACAAAAAGGTCTCATTGCCAAGGAGTGAGTCAAGACATCTCATGATGGGTAAGAGGAGAGAGCTGTCTCAAGACCAACGTAAACCAATAGTTGCAAAACATAACGATGGCAATGGTTACAGGCGCATATTTAAGTTTCTGAACGTTTCAGTGAGCATAATACGTAAGTGGAAGGAGAGTCATTCCACCATAAATTTGCCTCGATCAGGTGCTCCTCGCACTATTTCTGACAGAGGAGTGCAAAGAATAATCAGAAGCGTTGTCCAAGAGCCAAGGACCACCTGTGGAGAGCTTCAAAAAGACCTGGAATTAGCAGGCACTGTTGTCACAAGGAAAATAGTGAGTAATGCACTCTGCGGCCATGGCCTGTATGTACGCTCACCACACAAGACCCCATTACTAAGAAGAAAGAAAGCAAGAACAAAAAACACATATCAAAGCTCGTTTAATGTTTGCTGAACAAGATTTGGACAAGCCAGTTAAATACTGGGAGAATATACTCTGGTAGGATAAGAGCAAAATTTAACTGTTTGGATGCCATAACGCACACCATGTTGCGAGGGGAAATGACCCTGCACTTCACCCTAAAAACACCATACCAACAGTGAGGTTCGGAGGTGGGAACATGATGGTGTGGGGCTGCTTTTCAGCAATTTGGTACTGGTAAACTTCACATTATTGAAAGAAGGATGAATGGGCAAAAGTACAGAGACATTCTTGACAAAAATCTGCTGCCCTCTACAAGGATGATGAAAATGAAATGAGGGTAGACCTTTCAACAGGATAATGACCCAAAACATACTGCTAAGGTAACACTCCATTGGTTTCAAAGAAAAAAAAAAAACAAAGCTGCTAGAATGGCCCAGCCAATCACCTGACTTGAATCCAATCTAAAATCTATGGAAAGAACTGAAACTCAAGAGCCATAAAAGAAGCCCAAAGAATCTTCAAGATTTAAAGACTGCTTGTGTGGAGGAGCGGGCCAAAATCACACCAGAGTGATATATGCAACTAATTTCTCCATACAGCAGGCGTCTTGAAGCTACCATTGCAAACAAAGGCCTCTATACAAACTATTAAATACCAATTGGTGCGTTGAATACTTTTTCCTTGTGTCATTTCACATTATTACACACAACTTAATTCCTGATCTTATTTGTTCTACTTTCTTTGTATGTATGGAATACTCTGGTGAAATTTTCATGTCAATAGCATCTTTGGAAATATATTTAATGAAAAAAGTAATGACGTGTTAAATACTTATTTCAGCCGCTGTATGTTTGTTTGACTCTCCCACTAAAAAAAAGCTCAAAACCCCTCTTTTTAAATCCAGAAAATAACATACGAGGTAGCTTTCACCTCCTCCTCCTAGCTCTTCCTAATGAAGTGGCCAATTTACCCAAAAACAGTAAGTCACCATAAAAGAAGGGGAAAAAAAAAAATGTTGTGCTGATGTTGTTTGCTTTGCTTGTGGTTGTTGGTAAAATGTCAAAGTTTGTGTAGTCTTGTAGTTTTGACCAAAGAATGAGCATGAACTACAGTGGGGCAAAAAAGTATTTAGTCAGCCACTAATTATGCAAGAAAAGATGAGAGAGGCCTGTAATTTTCATCATAAGTATACCTCACCTATGAGAGACAAAATGAGGGAGATTTTATTATTTTATTTTTTTACATTTATGAGCAAATTATGGTGGACAATAAGTGGTCACCTACAAACAAGCTAAATTTCTGGCTCTCACAGACTGTAACTTCTTTAAGAGGCCCCTCTGTCCTCCACTCGTTACCTGTATTAATGGCACCTGGTTGAACTCCTTATCAGTATAAAAGACACCTGTCCACAACCTCAAACAGTCACACTCCAAACTCCACTATGGCCAAGACCAAAGAGCTGTCAAAGGACACCAGAAACAAAATTGTGGACCTGCACCAGGCTGGGAAGACTGAATCTGCAATAGGTAAGCAGCTTGGTGTGAAGCAATCCATTGTGGGAGCAATTATTAGAAATGGAACACATACAAAACCAATGATAATCTCCCTCAATCTGGGGCTCCACATAAGATCTCACCCCGTGGGGTCAAAATGATCACAAGACCGGTGAGCAAAAATCCCACAACCACACAGGGGGACCTAATGAATGACCTGCAGACAGCTGGGACCAGAGTAACAAAGGCTACCAACTGTAACACACTACGCAGCCAGGAACTCAAATCCTGTAGTGCCAGACATGTCCCCCTGCTTAAACCAGTACATGTCCAGGCTGTCTGAAGTTTGCTAGAGAGCATTTGGATTATCCAGAAGAGGATTGTGAGAATGTCATATGGTCAGATGAAACCAAAATAGAACTTTTTGGTTAAAAACTCAACTTGTGTTTGGAGGAGAAAGAATGCGGAGTTGCATCCAAAGAACACCATACCTACTGTGAAGCATGGGGGTGGAAACATCATGGTTTGGGGCTGTTTTTCTGCAAAGGGACCAGGACGACTGATCCCTGTAAAGGAAATAATGAATGGGGCCATGTATCGTGAGATCTTGAGTGAAAACCTCCTTCCATCAGAATCAGAATCAGAATCATCTTTATTTGCCAAGTATGTCCAAAACACACAAGGAATTTGTCTCCGGTAGTTGGAGCCGCCAAGGGTATTTAAGATGAAACATGGCTGGGTCTTTCAGCATGACAATGATCCCAAACACACCGGCTGGGCAATGAAGGAGTGGCTTCGTAAGATGCATTTCTAGGTCCGGGAGTGCCTTACCCAGTCTCCAGATCTCAACACCATCGAAAATCTTTGGAGGGGGTTGAAAGTCTGTGTTGCCCAGCGACACCCCCAAAACACCCTTGCTCTAGAGGAGATACCAGCAACAGTGTGTGAAAACCTTGTCAAGATTTATAGAAAACATTTGACCTCTGTTATTGCCAACAAAGGGTATTGACAAAGTATTGAGATGAACTTTTGTTATTGACCAAATACTAAAATTCTTTAAAAATCAGAAAAAAAATTCTTTTAAAAATTTTCTGGATTGTTTCCCCCCCCTTCGTCTCTCGTAGGTGAGGTATACCTGTGATGAAAATTACAGGCCTCTCTCATCTTGAGAACTTGCACAATTGGTGGCTACTAAATACTTTTCTGCCCCACTATAACTAGCTAAACTACGAGGCGATCGGTCCACATTGAATTTGTGCATTATGGATGAATTTGCTTGAATACTACTACTCACATCGTTCAGCGAAATATTTGGTATGTCCTGTCTTTTTTTGAAGAATGCACTAATTTTCCATGGAGATAAACGGACCCAATGAGACGCAGCTTAATCCTCTAAAACTGGAAGCCCGTGGCATAATCACAAAGAACTTTTATATACAGTAGAGTAGTACAGTTAAATATTCACCACCTTTAGTATGATACTTTCCTTAATGCAATATTTTGACCATTTATAATGTCTATTTTCCAAGATATTGCTGTCAAGGTTACAATAGACTACCTTTGTGGGTGGGGGGTGGGTGTCTTACAACTTCAGGGTTCTATAGAATCAAGTAGAATTAACTGTCCCACCAAACTTTATGGTTGCACACAATAGCTTTTTAAGTAGGTGCATAAGTTCTAGCCAATGCCATCCAGTAGTTCCTGAGAAAAGTATTTACTAGTTAAATCACATAGCCTAATTCTATTACAAAGTTCCTGTTACCATGGCAACCAAGATGACCTTTTAAAATTGTAAATATTTGTAAAAGTACATTATGGGTTCATATTAATCTCCAAACTTTTATAGCTTAGCTTAATTAAATTAAACGTCAAGGCAGTAGCTACAACGATTGGTGATAATGTCTAACTGTGACAGGCCGCCTCTCCACCAACGTGCTGAGAGGGCCAACTTCAAAATGAACGTTTCATATATTACTACATTGGACTTTAATGCCATTTTAAGCTTTTATTTTTAAGTTGACCAAGGAGCGTGGAGCCGGCCCTTAATGAAGCCTTAACCATGTGCTCGCCCTCTAATGGTTAGCTAGCTACGTTTGCGGGCACTGGAACAAATGAAGCTCATATGCAGCAGTGCCCGCATTTTAAATGTAAAAAAATCATCGACGATCAGGTCTATTTAATCGTGGCTGCTAAAATCACGATCACGATTAAAATTCGATTAATTGTGCAGCCCTAAATGAAGTTGAATTTGAAGGCGTTTTTTTTTTTTACCAGATTTTATATAGGCGATATCACACAAGTGTTCCCCAAAAAGTGCATCTTTTCCATTTTCTCCAGAAACCATCATGCAATTGTCAAAATTCTTGCTGCATTGTACTCAGGTTGAAGTGTCAATTGCAACCAGACGTTGCATTTTGACAGATTCTCATTTTTGGGAAATCGTGTCACGTAAATTTAAATATACAATTTTCTGTAATTATTTTCATTCTTTTTGTTCTGCGTTTATTTTTACAGTAAACTACAATTGGGGTGTCAAACAGTTTAAAGCATGCTCAGGGAAAGCAGACTAACATGTCACGCACTTGCTGCAAGCAGCATAGGTGCATTCAGTGTGCTTTTACAACACAGGAACTTGCATACACACACTGCGCCGTCCGGAACATTCGTTTTTCCTCAGTTATCATGTTTTTATGATCTTGAGATGACCAAGTCGAAAGAGATTACATTTCAATTAATCGCCCAGCCCTTTGTGAAACTTTGGTAAATCCTGCGAGCATGTTATGTGCGTTTAATAATTCTTTGGACCTTTCGTGACGACTGACAACAAAGAGGAAAATTGAGATGACCACAAAACCAGAAATGGAACTTATTTTGACATAAGAAAATAGTAGGACTTTCACTATCCAATCGTTTTAGCATCGTTTATCCTATAGATATTTCGCCGAGTACTCGAGTAATCGTCCACTTGCCTTTCAAGCAGTAGTCCTCCCTCTCCACTTTCATTTCTGTGTCCCTTACTCAATATTAAAGTTTACGCTATTTTTATGTGTTACTATTCAAAGTTTACTCATATTTTTAAACTTGTTTAAGTTTTAAATTGAGAATATTAAAAGTCCTCAAAATATGTCATGTACAGTTAAAGGTTTAATGATGTTGGCAGTTTGTTCCTGAAACAGATTATTTCCGATTTGAAAATATTTTGTAATTTCCAATAATTCGGGGCTCGACTAGTGTCCCCGAATGTACTATGTTTGACCTCAGAGGTTCCACTGTAATAATCTAAGTGGGCTGAATTTACCTGTGTGAGTTCTCAAATGTACTGTGAGGTAATATCTTGAGCGAAATGATTTGCCACAGTAGCTGCAGTGTTTCGGTCTTCGGTCTTTAGATTGGTAGAAGCCATCCTCACCTTAGACAAGAGACCACAGGAACAAAAATGCATGTTAATAACAGATCAGACCTCCATATACCAGTCGACAACAAAATAGCCAGATATGAGTGGGTTCCTGCTTCCGATCTTAGCGAAAGAAACACAGCAGGAAAATATGGCAGTGACATTTTTACAGTTCTGATCTTTAAGAAAAAGTTTGAACAACAAAATGTTTGGGACGATCATGTTCCACTTCAAGCATGTCGTTCACCTCACAGTTCTGAGGAATCCGGCCTTGCCAGTGTGGACTTTGCATGTTCTCCCTGTGCCTGTGTGCGGGTATTCCAATTTTCTCCCACATCCCAAAAACATGCATGGTATGTTAATTGAAAACTCTAAATTGCCCTTAGGTTTGAATGTGAGTGCGAATGGTTGTGTGTTTATATGTGCCCTGCGATTGGCTGGCGACCAGTACCCCACCTCTGGCCCAGAGGGATAGGCTCCAGCTCGCCCGTGAGGATAAACGGTACGGAAAGTGGATCGATGGATGTTGTCCGAGTTTTCACAATGATATATGTAAATTCCTTGATCTGCATCAAAAATCTGTATCTGTGAAAATCTTTAAATCTTGCACACAAATAAAACAAAAACAAAGGCTCATTGGCTGTTAGGCAGCTCAAATATCACTTTACAACTGAATGGAATAATAAATGTCTTGTATTTTGGCTATTTAGATCTCCATAGTGTCTCTCTAACATTATAAAAGTCTCAATTTCATTAAAAAAATTAAATTAAATTAAATCTTTAAAAAAAAAACCTTGGTTTTGTCATACGAGCGTCCAGAAAAGGCTCCTCTGAAAGTTACTTCTGTTTGACCCAGTTTAGTATCCTCTTTTGTTCACATTTGGCTGGCTCGGGAGCGGAGACGAAGGCAGAGATCTTCGCTAGTGACGTAGACAAGCACGAGAAATTTGAACGACCTAATTTCAGGCCTCTTGGCAGAAAAACATTTGGAACTCAGGAATGTATGGACGATTTTAATTCATATTTCACAGTTTACTGAGGCACCATAGAGACAATATTACGTCCCAAATACTAGAGAACTTTGGACTTTAAAGGGGACAAAATATGTCCCCTTTAATGAGGGAGTTTCCACCCAACAACTCCAGTGGACAGACAGTGGCCTTTCTGCCAGGCATCCTAATGACGATCCTTTTTTGCATCCCAAAAGAGTGATACTATCTGTGATTTTGGGGTGTGCCTCCAATTTGGAGCACAAATAGTTGAGTTTCTCCACACCAATTCTGGCTAGTTCTTTCCTAACCAACTAAGCCTTGTTGCATGAAGTGATAAAGCCTGCTCGGATGAGAGTTGAAACGTCTTCTAAGACAACCACAACAGCCCAGTTGCGATCGATTCAATGCCCTGAGAAACAAGCAAATAAGTAAACAGACTGATGAATACCTGTGTCGAAGCTTTCCTCAGTCCTGTCCTCGCTATGGGTTGCCGACACTGCTCTGGGAAACGTTCCATCAGTGAATGAGGTAGGGCTCTCCTCTCCGCCTCCCTCACGCTTGTGTACCCTGGAGTGAAGCACTAACTGGTGGTAGGTCTTAAAGGTCCGCTGACATTCCTCACAAGTGGTGGGCCTCTCATTCTCTTTGCTCTTTTGCATCAGGGACCTCCGCTGTGGTAGTTGTGGTTCCAGGATTGCTGCCACAGCCCGCTGCTGAGATTTGAGCTCTCTGCTGAGAACCTCTTTTATATTTTTGTCTCGTTGACCATCATAACAGGTAGTGCTCATCTGCTCCTTATCAGAGCTGCAGTCTTCATTGTCTGTACTGGCCTCCGGGCCCATCTCTTTTGTAGTAACGGGACCAACTGCAATCTTGCCCCTGGTGGCCAATTGCCAGGCCTGAAATGTGTTTTTGGGATCCAGTTGCGGAATCCATTTTGAAATTCTTTCAGGTTTCAGAGACTTGCCTCCAGGAGAAGGCTTGAGATTGAGACTGTGAAAAAAACTCTGTTGGGTCAGCGATTCAGTAGTTGTGCCCTTAGATTCAGCGTCTTCATCTTTTCCAGGCCCCGCCTCTCGATTGTGTACTTTACTATGCTCGACCAAGCTGCTGTGGTCTGGAAAGAAAAACCCACAAACCATGCACATTTTGTAGGCGGTGACTACAGGATCTGACACAGGCTCTTGGACGACACCGTTGACTGTGACAGGGACCTCCTGGTCTTGCAGGGCCTTGCTCTTGGCTCCTGATTTCCCGTGCATCTTCATGTGGTTCTTGAGAAACCACGGCTCTCTGAACCGCCGTCCACACACATTACAGCAATAGGTGAAGTAGTCCTTGTGCTTCCTCAGGTGGGTCTCCAGCTCGCCAGCGTCCTGCGACACCAAGCCACACACTATACAGGTGTGAACCTCCTCTTTGTCCAACGTAAAGCTGCCTGGTTTGGGGCAGGGTCTCTGCCCCGGGATCCTAAATTCTGCTTCGATTCTGAGCACGGCTGGCTCAAAAAAAGTGGTGGAGTGCTGTGTTAGAACGTGGTGCCCCACTTCATCCTGGTGATTGAACGTCTGGTCACAAAACATGCAAGACGGCGACTCATTCGCTCCATATTGTGCCACAGTCTTTGAGGGGTAGGTGGCGTGAGGTGTCATGCTCGAGCCAGACCCTGGGATGCTGGCGCTGTTGCTAATCAAACTGTCTTGGGTGAGTGCCTCCGGGCTCTCCACAAACGGCAGCATAGACTGAGTTGGCATAGTGGGATGGAGCAACAGCCCAGTGGAGATTACTGGGAACCTGCAAGCAAACAGAGCAGTCTCCTCAGGCCTTGGTCAGTGATGACAAAATATTGTATCAGTTATTCCTGTCACGAGGAAAATCACCGTCTGATGTAGTGAAATTGAATTTTTTTTTTTTTTTTTTTTGAGCAACCAAGTATTTACACAACTGAATAACTAATTTGAGACTACTTGGGAAAACATGTTTTTTTTAATTATACATGTACTATCCATCTTTCCATCCATTTTCTGAGCCGCTTATCCTCACAAGGGTCGTGGGAGTGCTGGAGCCTATCCCAGCAATCATCGGGCAGGAGGCGGGGTACACCCTGAACTGGTTGCCAGCCAATCACAGGGCACATATAAACAAATTCACGCTCACATTCACACTTACGGGTAATTTAGAGTCTTCAATTAACCTACCATGCATGCTTTTTGGGATGTGGGAGGAAACCGGACTGCCCGGAGAAAACTATACATGTACTATTTTATGCCAAGTTTATATTATTTAATCATAGAAAACATAAACACTGAATAGATCATATAAACTTGTTTCAAACACCTCCCAGCTATGGTAGATTACCGTAAATACAGTATTCACACACAAAATGTGTACATGTTCAAAATAATTCTTAACTTTTTCTTACTATCACAATAAGAGAAATGCTAATATCCTTAAATAAACCAGCACAACTGTGCATCATGGAAGCAGAGAGAAAAAATGCACAAAGTGGAAGAAAATTGAGAGATGGGTAACACACATCCTCTTTGTCCCAAATAAACTTAGTTTACAGTATTATGAATATATTCCTTATTATGTAAATTCTGCGATTGGCTGGCAACCAGTTCAGGGTGTACATGAGTTAGCTGGAATAGGCTCCAACACGCCCACGACACTAGTGAGGATGAGCAATATGGAAAACTAATGGATGGGTGGATATTATATAAATTAATGGTACAATGATATTAGAGCATAATCATTCAAGTGCATCCTTTTCATTCTAATTCTAAGAATAATGAACACTGACTTTGTAATTTAAAACAATAAATATATATGGATAAAAAATATAAATAAAACTCAGGTCACAAATATTAAAATTTGGCACAGTGGTATAAACGGTCATTAATACCTTAACAGGCAATAGACTGCCAATCAAGTTTCCAGTTGGTTAAGAAAATGTGACAAGTAGCAACATTATTGACAACACAAGTAGATCACAGAAACCTGTTTTGATTCAAGATTTGTAAGACTTTTTAAACGTCTGCAGCCTTTCGTTAAACGCTGTTTTGTCAACACGTTCAATAGCTACATCTCTTACAACAGTAACGCTATACTGTATATAACGTGAGCATGTGTGCCCCATTTTCACGTTTGTATTTGCATTGTTGGGCACGGGTTTCATAATTGCAAGCCGACAGGAAACGGGAGATATCCCACTGCGTTTTTTGTTCCCAGGTGAACAAATTGGGTGGGATGGTTATGTTTAAAATGGATTTTGTCACTGAGGTTTTAAGTTGTGTTGTCACGACTTCATACAAGTTCGACATACAGCTCGTTGATGTTAGCGGGATGGCGACAAGATCCCTGAGATGGTGAATTTTGGGTTTTCGTTTGCTGTAAGCTATAAAAATTTACTTTCAGAACAATTTGTCCAAATGTGTGTGAATTTCCATATTTTCCAAATTTAGTCCACAATATTTCTGTGCGACAGTCAATATCATAATCGTTGTTAAATTATGGATTCAATACTTGTCATTATAATGTTTTTATGTGGCTGCAGCCTGAATCAAAGTACCAGTATATGAGATTTCTATTCAAGCAGAGTAAGCAGATCTCAAACAACAAAATTAAAACTCAGCATTGTATTTTGCAAACAAACAAATAACATTAATGATAGACTGAATTGGATACTTTATGTATGGACAATGATTTTGTTTTGTATTTTGTGCAATGTACACGTACATGTAAGAAGAAATGTAATTACGTCTTCTCTTGCATGCGATTTGTATTACATATATACAGTACTTCTTATATCCTATCCACAATTGCTGCTGAAACAATGCAAATTTGCCCATTGTGGGACTAATAAAGGTTATCTTATTACAAATATTAATAAAAATGAATAATATACTTTTAACCTGCCCAGGTTCTGAAGTGACCTTTGCAGTGACGTACTTAATTGATTTCCGTTCCAGACACAGTGTCCTGTGTGAATGTGTATTTTCTATTCATATCTCTAAACGCGTATTAATTGGCTTGTTATTTTGTTGTTCGAAGTTGGTTACGCTCTGCGAAAACGCAGTTCCTGCCAGACCTGTGTGACAAGTGTATTGATTCACCAAATCACTTATTTCGATGTCTTGCAACTGCATAACGATAGCTTAGCAATTAGCATCATGCTTTTCCATCTTTTCCTACCCACTCCTTGTCCTCCCTTCTTTTCTTCACCCCAAATGTGGTTTTAAGTTTTTCCTTGCCTGATTATTGGGAGGTTTAGATCAGGGGATGTCATCAATCTTAGTCAACCTCAAGCCTGTGAAGCCCTTTAGACTCTTTTGTGATTCAGGGCTTACAAATAAACTTGACTTTAGTAATAATTGAACCACACAATGTTGGCACAATCTGATGTCATTTTACAGAACAAGCAGTTCCATTTTCATTGTTTGCTCAAATTTCTATAAATTCCGAAAATTAGGTTTTACTTTTATAATAAATAACATACGGCATACAGTATTGTGAGTGTTAGTGCATGATTGACATTGTTGTTTACTCCATTAAAGAGATTAACTGTTCCGTGGATCATCATACACTGTTTGTTCGATAGCAGACTACTTCCTCGTTCACTACTATTCTAAGGGGTAGATATTAAACGCTTTTTGCTTGGGCTATGAACCACCCTGCTACACAGTTTTGTGGGAATCAGTTTTGTATTTTTTTGTGTAATGCTACTAGCTGTGCGTGACTGACTATTTATTCAGTGATTTAACATGACTGCCAGTGGTGGGAAGTAAAGAACAAATAGTTTTTTTTAACTTAATTAGATTTTTCTGGTCTCCGTACTTTACTGGAGTACTGTATTTCTTTTTCTGACTTTTTACTTTTCTCTTACGCTCTACGTTTGCAAACTGTTATCAGTATTTTATACTCTTACTTTGTCTTGTTCCTTTTTTTAACCTTTCGCAAATGACGACAGAACTGCATTTGAGAGCCTGATTGATTGATAGATTGACTGGTTGATTGGAGACTTATGAGACGGAAACGACAGGGCTTCTGTGTATTTTTTCAGTTAACATTAAAATATTTGCAGCCCCATGTACGTTTATATAGGAGGGAAACTATTTCATGTGCAGGGTTTTTTTTGTCATGCAGAGTTATCAAAATGAGTATTGTATATAATTGACAGTAAAACACTTTACTTTACACATACGTTAATACATTGGGTTTTTTGTCTTTTTTTTTTACCTAAATATCTGTACTTCTATCTAAAATATAAAGTCTTTAAAACATCAAAAGCTTACAAAGCACTGAATGATTCTTAGCTCTGAATGGCTTCAAAGGATTATACCCAGTGGGACTTACCCAAAGTGATGTTTCAATTAATAGATGACGTCATCAACCGGTGGCAATAAATTGGTCAATAAACGTTCAAAAACGACGACAAGAGTTGGTCATGCTCACATTATACACTTGCTGCAGTACTCGTTCACATCATGTGTTCTACACTAAACACATGAAATCGTCAAGTAGGGGCAAACAATGCTTATTGTTATATGCACATTCAAGGTGAACAACAATGTGACTGTCACGCACATTTTCGCGTGCACGCCGTAGCCAACTTCTTATCCAGGAAGCTGCCCAAAATTATTCTTTGCAACTTTTTATCCAGCACTCGCGCCCCGATCAGAGACGTCTGTTAAGAAACGTCCTATTACGTTTCTATTATCTGCCTGCAGGCAGATAATAGAAGTCAAATGCATCGCACACGCATTAGAAAGACAAACTTTTTTTGCAGTACGTGTACTTACTTTGGGCGTATCTGTGGTGCGTTCAGGGTCCAAACAACGACTTAACCGTCAACAAGTTGTTGTGGGTTTTTTTTTTTTATGAGGAAAGAGACAATAAGCGAACCGCTCTCCTCTCCCGTTTCCGGTTTAATAACAACGGCTTCTTGAGTCATATTTATTTTTTCATCTTTGTTCCTTTTCGAGGGGTCATCTTTTCAAAGTTGACTTTGATTCCGTGTGTCCCTGTTCGGCTCACCTTCCGCCCCCGACAAATTGTTTCAATCATTTTAGTCAGCCGTTGGAGAAGAAGATGAGGCGCGTGCACGACAACCCCCCCCCTCCTTCCTTTCCCAACCTCGCGCGCACGCGCGTCCTCCCTCTGAAGAAAAGTGATGTCACGTGTTCGCGACAACAGATGAGATTAAAGTAAAAAGATAAGTGCAACCCATTTGGAACGTGCAGCTTATTGTAATGATCGCTTTGTGTTAAGGAACTTGCAATGTAATGCATTGCTCGTTGCCAGGTCGACGTCACCATACTCATCAGCTGCGACCGAGCGACTTAATCACGTTCGTATCAGTTTGAGTGCCCCCTCCACGGCTCCATACAGTCAAGTTTGGCGTATTTTCAGTCATTCGAAACGACACGTTGAAGTGCCTTGTCACAAAGTGTGCGTTAATAATTTGATGTAGGGAGGTGTAAGGTACCTTTTGAAGCGCTGTTGCTCCTCTTCCTCTTCTTCTTCTTAAGGCACCATGTGGGGGTGGGGGAGGGGCAACCTCCAACTTTTTCACAGTTACATGTTTTTTTTTTTTTTTTTTTTTTTTTTTTTTGCAGAAGCAGGTTGGTTGAGTGAGTCAGCTTCCTCCTATTTCACGACACTGAGCTTCAATAATGACCCCCCCCCCCCCCCAAAAAAAAATAAAAAAAAATAAGCAGTTGATACAGCTAATGATAATGGTGAATCAGATTTGTATGGAAGGATTTGAATGAATAAAGATGGCTTAAAGTGGAGGGTGCACACAAAGGTGTTACAGCTTTGTCACGTGAATAAAATCAGTAACAATTCACTGACTCTTTTTATTTATTTTTTAAATATATAATGAGATACTTACTGTACAGTAAAGGAGCAGTGTGAAGAGAAGCAGCCCCTCCTCCACGCCGCAAAGCAGCCAGACAGCAGGCATTGATAGCAGTTTAAAAGCCACATACATACAATGATCCAATCAATGAGTATATTCAGCTGAACACACTACTCACAGCCTGGATGCCTGAACCAAAAGACAAGCATTATGTGTAAGCACGCCCAGCTGAGGAACAGTATAACAAAGAGCATTTGTGAGGCCAAAGTACACAAGTTTGACTTCTCCAGTCCACCTTTTGTTAGCTACCATATTTCATCTTCACAAGGTGCAGTAGAATTTTCAGCCAGAAGGTCTCACCCAAATATATAAATAATAATTTTTTTAAAAAATCTACATGATACAACCTTTAACCCTGCGGTCGGCAAATGTGTCTTTCCAAAAGAATAATAATGAGATACAAATCTCAATGTGCTACAAGGTAGAAAATGTGCATAAAAGGCTTTTAAAGTTTGTATTGCTTATTATGTATTCAACTTTATTCACTTATTTCAAATCATGAATAATAAATAAAAACATCTCAATGTGCTACAGGGTAGAACAAATGCCCATGAGTTGTATAGATTCACAACTGTCTGTTATTTATTTGTTTCAGTTTGTTGATATTTATTTGACTATATGTTTCATGTTTAGAAATTAAAAACATCCAAGCAAACACTATTATACAAAACCAACATTGTACAGCAGTCTCTGGCCTTTCTTATGCACTTTACGTTTTACACAAAACAAATATTGCCTTAAGTACCTCTACTAATTAGTATTCAGTAGTGTAAATGGAAACAGATACGATGTTTACTTGTATCTGAGTAGATTGTTATTCTCTTTGACTTTCTTCTAACAAGTAAAAAAATATATACTTCCAGTGAAATATCTTCAAGAGGAAAACAAGTTAACAGTTATGCACAGTAATAAGAAATTGTTGTACGTAAAGGGCACTGTGTTTTTTGTCCTGACTTGTCAGGAGCAGCTGACTTCTTTGTTCTCCTCCAGTTTCATGACCCCCAACCCCCTTCTTTCATAATGGCTCCTCAAAAAAAAAAGTGATAGTATGAGATCTCCTTCCACACCCTTGTAGCCTCCATTGTCTTCGAGATGCAACCAGCTGTTGTGTTGCCCATCACTGTAAACATTCTCAAATCTGACTTTTCTGGCTTTTACGTGCACATGTGACATATTTGTCTTTTTTCTCGAGAGAAATTGACAAGGGATGGCTTCCCACAATGGCTTCAAATGTTGTCACCTTCAAAATCTGCAATTGCAAAGTGCTTTGTCTTTGGAATGAACAATTTTTTTGAATTGAGAAAGCTTTCTGGATATCATTATCATATTTGAGCAAAGCACTTGCTAAACAACAATAAATGACAACCCAACCTGATGAAATATAAATGTGTGAACATGCAATCGCATCCGGTTTAAACTTGGTTTGACATTGATCCGATCCTACATACACATCGCAAATGGAAGAAAGAATCAAATCAATCAAATAATAAATCACAAGCTGTAAATACTGTATATGTTCACATAGACAAACTACTCTGGATAAAAACATAACCTCCCTGGGTGAGGTAAGAATACAAATCAAACAATATTGAATAAATGCAAAGCAAAGCTTATTCGTTGATGACATCAATGTCACTTACAAGTATGATGCATTTATTTGAATGATTAATTATCTACTTTGCTTTCGATCTGTTTGTTGCTTTCAGTGATGGTACAGTAGTGACGTGCTTCAAATCATGTAAATGCTTCATTCAGTCATCAAGACAATTGCCTTCTTTCAATAGGAAGGTAAGTTAATTTGATCAAGACTAATAATATCATGTTATCTAGCCATCAGTTTTCTAAAGGGCTTGTTCTTGTTAGGGTTACCACCAGTGAGTTGATGCCTATCCCAGCTGACTTTTGCGAGAGGCGTGCTACACCCCGGACTGGTCACCACCCAATCGCAGTATATAGTTATATTTTAATTATAATTAAGTTTAGGACATAACTATAATAATTTAATATATATATCAAATATAATTTAATACTATGTCATTTTGTGTAATTTGGCCTTTTATTTCTCAAGTTATTAAATTATTTTGGACTTTGGTTTGAAATAAGCAATTGAATTGCATTAAGTATTGAAATACTCCTCTTCAATGACAACTAATCTTTTATAAGAGGACATATAAAATTGCATCACGTTATTTAAAGACAGTCTCCATTAAATGTTATTTTCAGGATCATCTTAGGGCTTTCACAAGGTTTCTGCCGGTATCAACTTCAGATGCCTTTTGTTGTCACATTCAAAGAGCATCTCCATGACAATGCCTCCCAAAATTCAGCCTGCAGCCACCGCTGTTTTGGGCCTGGCCTGCAGAAGATCTCAGTCGCTAATTTGTAACCATCTTTCGTCTCTGGCTCCTCACATTTTTCCCTAGAATCTTCTCTACAGCAGCAGGCGGGATTATTAGCTGCGAGCAGCAGCATGACGCACATTGAGGGCGACAGGAGGCCTCTACCCAGGCCTGCCGCCCATTGAGTCTCAGGTCCTGGGATGAACCATGGTGGTATGGTGGTCCGTGGAGCTGATCTAATCCTTTGGATGATTAATTCCATACAAACAACAGTTCCCAGAAGGGCCTGCACAGCTCCAATCAAATGTCGTAGTTCGTCGAAGGAACATGGTTTCACATTGAAATGTGAATGAGAAGATTTCCACTTGTTTGCTAGTGAATGCAAAAAAGTTCAGGAAAAATGCCAGACCCTGTAAAGTGACTTCAGTAATTTGTTTCTAAATACATTTAATATCTTTGAAGTACAGAAAATATTTAAAAGCAGAGAACAATTTAGTACAGATTTGTGGATAAATAGAATTAAAGTTTGTTCCACCATTTCAGTGGTCTGGATATTTTGAGCATGGCTAAAACCAATCCCAGGTATGCACTTTGACTTTCAAGCATGAGTCAGCCCTCCCCACTATATACTGCAAATAGCCTACTGAGTGCCGTTATTCCAGACGACCCAGTCTGCTCGCTAGCCTGCTAGCTCACTAGCCCACTAGGTTGCTATGTTATGTGAACCCACACACACACAGCAAGGCAGCCCTCCAAGTCACTGCCTTACTCGGTTTTCTGTCATGTGCGTGTCCACATGACAGAGACACTTCAGGTGAGGCTAACTGTTGTTAAACACAGAGGAACACGTTATTCAGCCTGTGGCTCACACTACAGACATTTAAACGCAGAGTGTAAGAACGTATTTTAGTAACAGGTAAGAGTCGAGCGAGGCGTGTTTTCATCGCATTAATTGGACACGCCCTCCGCGTCCAACAACTACATTTTTCATGATTTTGAAACCTCATTTTCTATATTTGGCATTTTTGGGGGGGGTTATTCACTCAAATTTGGCAGGCTTGTTAACAACAATCTTCTCTGTGGTGTGTGAAATGTATAACACATTTTTATTTTCACTTTACAGGGCCTTTAACCTGTAGCCTGGCTTTTGTGATGCCGCAGAATGGGTGAACTTTAGTGTATGGGGGGGAAAAAGTATTTTGGTGTACTGCTGTCATGATTGACATAAAGATCTAATGATTGCATGAACAGTGACTGCAAAGCCGGCAATGATGGTGACCATGAAGGAATGTGAAAGAATGCATGGTGAATGGTTAATGTTTTGTGAGACGTGCAGTATGTAAGACATTTGGGTCAGTGGCCAGAGTTCACTTAACCTGCTCAACTTATCAAAACATCCTTAGGGCCACTTACATGAGACTGAACGCATAAAAATGACATTTTGGAGAGCTGTTGTCAATCTTATGTAAACACTCAAATACAAATCTGTTCTACAACTGAGCACATTGTTGCGTTCATTTATGAATGGCGAACACAGGGTTGTTGTTCTCGACCTTAATGGGATGGATGGACGTTAAATTCCAGTTGGATGGTTTTTCGGGATCAGATAAAAACGGACGTGCTGTCAGAAAAAGGACGTTTGGTGGCATTTTATTACATGAAGAATCAGTATTGTTTTGTGGCAACGTACTAACTTGTTCAACTCAAGCTCCCTTCCCCTTGGTCCATCATAAAGCTGGGAGTATGTTAAACTGCTCAGGCGATGTCGTCACTTTCTTTCTGTCATTGCCTCTGCAATTCCACTGATGCACAATTGAAAATAGTCCACCTATTACGGAGAGTAACGCAAGAAGAGTCTTCTTGATAACAAAGGAGCGGTGTGAGTTATGGCCACAAGGGCCGTGACTCATCACTTAATGGTGGCCGAACGCTTGGTACTTGGAGGATGCCATCTAAAACACATCCTTCCAAAGACTGCACACCAGGCTGTTAATCACAGGATTGACAACAAATGGTTGAAAAGGATTGGCGGCTATTCTTTTAGTCAAGTTATACAATTGCATAGAGCCTAGTTTCACACCTTTTTTCTTGCAGTACATCTCAACTGTGGCAATCCTGCTGTGACAAACTAAAGTGTGGACCAGACATTCTCCGTGTGGTACATTGACTCCCTTTAGAAAAAAGAATCACTGCCTAAGTACAGTTCAGTTGTATTCAGAGTGGCACTAAGCAGGCCCGAAAAATGTCATGTAAATTCGACACACCACAGAGAAGAGTAATGGTAACAAGCCTACCAAATTTGAATGAATTAAAAAATAAACAAACAAACAAAAAATAGCTAAGTATATAAAAGTAGGTTTCAAAACTTGAATATTAAGGGCCACCTCTCAGCTCTCAAATGCTGTGGGGTTTGATAGCTTATACAATGTAAAATCACACTAGCAGGCTCAACTTAAAAATTGAATGGTTATTGTGGACTATAATCATAAAAATAAGCACACGTCAACGTAACTTTGTACTTATAGAGGAGGGAAGGAACTCTCATTAGAAAGTATACGCCCCAGCCACGTGACGCCACAGGTTAATGATTATTTGCTAAAAACAATAAAGTTTCAGTTTGAACATTAAATATATAGTCTTTGTAGTGTATTCAATTAAATATAGGTTGAACATGATTTGCAAATCATTGTATTCTCTTTTTATTTATGTTTTAACACAATGTCCCAACTTCATTGGAATTGGGTTTGTACTACTCTTTCTTCTTTTCATTTCCCAGCAGTCTAGGTGCCTTGCCGCCATACTAACTCTCACAGGTCAGTCTTGGTATATACGACAGACATCTGGTTGGAGGAGGAGACTAGTGATTGTCAGTGGAAATATTGGCAAGTGTGGTGTGCGGTGTTAGTCATCTTAAGTAGGCTACACAACACACTATAAAAGCAGTGTGAGGTCTCTCCCATTCAAAAACAATAGGGTACAATGTTAAAATTTGGCACAGTATATGTGTACCCTGCTTAACTAATCCACATACTGTAAGCCTCTCCAGCTAACTTCGGGTGAGAGGCCGGGTACACCCTGGACCAGTCACCAGCCAATAGCAGGGCACATATAGACAAACAACTATTCACACTCACATTCACACCCTTTAAGAGTCTTCAATTAACCTAAGAAGCATGTTTTTCAAAAGCCGGAGGAAACCGGAGCACCTGGAAATAACCCACGCAGGCAATGGAAGAACATGCAAATTCCACTTAAAGTCCGTAGCCGGGATTTGAGCCTCAAATCTCAGAACTGTGAGGCGTATGTGTTAACCACTCATTCACCGTGCTGGAAGTGACTTACTAACTCAAGTAAATTAAATCCCCCCTTAGTGGATTTCATGGGGTTTTCTTACAGCTGTCAATCAGCGATCCAAATGAATCCAACAATGACTATGAATTTACAGCAAGTGATTGATGCGTCACAGTTTCTCATAAGTTCGCCAAGTATGTGCGCATGATGGCTGGTGTCATGTTCTTAACATCGACCAAACCCAATGACTCATTGCAGTTGTTTTAAAAAGCGGCTGCTCTGTTTTGAAGTTATAACATTTCACAATCAGCAAGAAACGACAAAGTTGTTTATTGTCCTCAGGAAGTTACGAGTCAAGCAGACAAAAGCACACCATTACTTGCACAAGAAAATGCCACAAGACAGTCATTAATTGACAGTTTACAAAGAAGCAACAGCACATTGAGTATGGGATCAGTTGTAATTTGTATTTCATTCCCACGTGAATTTGTTATTTTTCAAGCTTACAATTATTTCCGGACATAGTAACGATTGTGATTTATTTCAAGGGTCCAATATATGGTGTCAATATCTATGAACAGCTTACATAAACATAACATATCATCTCTAAGTGCAGTCTAGTTTGTCAAGCGCATACAAATTTACGTTGACACAATAACAACAAAGGAAGGTTTCAGTTTGCCACCAACCAACAAGAAGCAAAGTGTGCTAGTGGATCCTGTAAAAGGTTTTTGTTAGTGCAAATAAAGCTACTTGTAATTCCATTTCATGTGTCAACTCCGTAATTTGACCAAACGTCGACCTCCACATTGTCACTAAGCAGAAGATTTTAAAATCTCTATGTCTTCAACTACCTGCACTCTGTTCATATTCACTTTCGTTCCCCCCTCCAGAGTTGTATTAACCTTTAACCTGCTAAATGGACAAAAAACAAGCAATTATTAATATGATGGTTCTGCAAAATGGAGGCATGAGCCAAAGAGAAAAATAAAGACAGAGGGGAGCATATACAGCAGAACTTCAGTGTTGATTCTGATTTCATTTGGCTGCTGGAGCCACGGTCACTGGCTCGGTCTGGACCCCGGCGTCTGTCGAGTGACGTTTCTGGCCCTGCAGAATATTAGAACAAGGATCAGAATTATCTCGATGTTTGTAGTGTTTCCTTACTATGTGACATTGCCAACTACTGGCCTAGCAGGCCTTGCATCCGTATTGCGGTGTTTCCGTTTTTGCAGGTTCATGTGAATAGGGATCATTTTGACAATGTCATCTGTACGCACTGGCACAGTGTTGATCACCAACACCCAGAGAGAGTCCAATATTTGCAACCTGCTTATCCTTGGGTCTCTTCAACCTGTCCAATATTTAGTATGTGAGACAAAACAACTCTTCACATTTTATTTGTTGCAGTGTGCATCACTCTGTCCATTTACATGCATATAGATTGTAAATCTCTGTCTGAGAAGGGGAAAAAAAACAATACTTCAGTCTGGAATCTCAGACTTCATAGTTGACAGACAAATACGCTATTATATATATAATATAGTTAATCATGTAACAAATTTGGGAAGCAAAGGGTACATGGAGTCAAGATGGACTCAGAAATTCTGACACTCTCAAATTATTATCATTACTAATGCTACTACTAATAATATTGTATTATTAGTTCTTAAAATTTTGCCATGCCTAAAATATACAACAGTGTAATATGGATTTCCCCTCAGAGATGTATGAAATAAAATAAACTGGGCAAAACAGATTGCAACTTGGTGTGATGAGAGTGAGACAAACATGGTGGATTTGCATGTTAAATTTAGGCCATCTAGTCCAGATCCAAATTGGTTTGATATTTGCTTGTCACCCAGCATACACATGCACGTCATTCAAATCTGATAGTTGATGAGCTCAGATTAGTTTTTAATGTGTTGTCCAATTATAAACTGTATAGCGGTTTTCACATCCATCCATCCATCCATTTTCCATACCGCTTATCCTCACTCGGGTCACGGGCGTGCTGGAGCCTATTCCAGATATCTTCGGGCGAGAGGCGAGGTACACCCTGAACTGGTCGCCAGCCAAACGCAGGGGACATATAAACAAACAACCATTCGCACTCACATTCACACCTCCGGGCACACCTTTAGTCTTACCAACATTGGATTAATACAATCTATATTAAAATAAATATAATAAGAATCAGGTTCAGTAGGTTGACAAGTTGCACACAAATAAATGAAGAAGTAAACCTACTCTGATGAAAACAATGTCCCCTTTGGATATAACTGATCAGTTTTAAAAGTTGGTCTTAGTTACCTGGTGAGCTGCTGCTTCCATCTAGTGGGGACAATGCCACAGCATATTGCAACGTGACAGGGCCTTTCAAAATAAACTCCCGGGAGCTGTAAATAAATAGCGATGATGTGGGAGCTATAGCTAAATATTGGTGGTGTATTTTACCAGATGTTTCAAGAAGAGCTGGATGGAGTTCCTCTTCTCTGACTTCCGGGCCGCATTGGCAGCACTGTCGACAGCTTTGGGGGCCACCGAGGCCACTTTGTCGTCTATGATCACCTCGCAAGACTTGACCGCTGCTTTGGATTCCTCTTTGACCTTTACTGTGGGAGGTGCGTCTGCTGCTTTGGCAGGGGCAGGGCTTGCCTTCTTGGGGTCACTAGCCTGAAAGCAGTAGAGCACAATCAGCACACCATGAGAAAGATAAGTACTAAACTATTTTGTTGTGTTCGTCAACTAAAGCCATTCTGTCAGCATAATCTCCCTGTGCTTATTTTGGTTCCTCCCACAGTACACACATGTATGTAAAAACTCTAAATTATCTCAGTGTTCACTAAAACAGTGTTTAGTCTACTGAGCCAAACCAAAAATTTTATATCACAAAAATCTTATGACACATTACCAAACAAAATTATCATAAAAGGTGTAAAGGCCTACACAGGTTAATTATGTACCTTCTGTAATCCAGTGCAGTGATTCTCAAAGTGTTGTATCAGTATCCTAGTGGTATGCTGGCACTCTCTAGTGGTATCCATCCATCCATCCATCCATTTTCTGAGCTGGTTATCCTCACTCGGGTCGCGGGAGTACTGGAGCCCATCCCAGCCATCATCGGGCAGGAGGCGGGGTACACCCTGAACTGGTTGCCAGCCAATCGCAGGGCACATACAAACAAACAACCATTCGCACTCACATTCACACCTACGGGCAATTTAGAGTCTTCAATTAACCTACCATGCATGTTTTTGGCATGTGGGAGGAAACCGGAGTGCCCGGAGAAAACCCACGCAGGCACGGGTAGAACATGCAAACTCCACACAGGCGGGGCCGGGGATTGAAACCTGGTCCACAGAACTGTGAGGCAGACTTTCTAACAAGTCGCCCACCGTGCCGCCTCTCTAGTGGTATGCGAAATAATTACTGAAACAAGTACAAATACAATTTACATTTAAAATATGAAATACAACTAAACATATTGTATCAGAATAAAGCTTGTAGCTATGCATACGGCCTGTTCATTTTCCAAATACAGTTCAGTTGTATTTAAGTACAGTACAATACATTTGTACGGAATCTTGTAATCAGTTTCCTTTTAACTCTCATGTGCAATACGAGTGAGGATAAGTGATTGACACACACACACACCCTGAAAAGGTAGTGTGGGTCCCCCTTTCCTGGGACTCACCACCTGTGGGAGGGGCCAAAGGGGTCGGGTGCGATGTGAGGTGGGTGCCGGCTGAAGGCGGGGACCTTGGCGGTCCTATCCTTGGCTACAGCAGGTGTGGGCAAACCTATTGCTCCTCGGCTAGGTGCCTGTAGGTTGGGGTTCACTCCAGTAGATGAGAGGGTAGCCCCCCCCCCCCCCCCCCCCCCCGCCTTTGGGTGGGGGGACAGGTCCTGACTGTTGTTTGTGCCGATGCACCAAACAGCAGCTCAGAATACACACCGTTTTTGGAGTCCATGGAGAGGGTGCTGGAGAGCGCTCCCGCTGGGGACACCCTCATTCTGCTGGGGGATTTCAACGCTATGCTGGAAATGACAGTGAGACCTGGAAGGGCGTAATTGGGAGGAATGCCCCCGATCAAGAACCCCGTGTAGTCATGTCATTGGACATGCGGCCGCATGTCTTGGACACTCGGGTGAAGAGAGGGCTGTCAACTGATTACCACCTGGTGGTATGTTGGCTCTGATGGTGGGGGAAGATGCCGTTATGACCTGGCAGACCCAAGCGTATTGTGAAGGTTTGTTGCGAACGTCTGGCAGAGTCCCTGTCAGAAGGAGTTTCAACGTTCGTTGAAGCAGAACTTCAACGAACGTCCCGGGTGAGGCAGGGGACATTGAGTCTGAGTGGACCGTATTCTGTGCCTCCATTGTTGAGGCAGCTGACCGGAGCTGTGGCTCTAAGGATGTCGCCGTCTGTCGTGGCAGAATTCCCCGAACCTGTTGGTGGACACGAGCAGAAAGGAATGCCGTCAAGCTGAAGAAGGAGTCGTCTCGGGCCTTGTTGGCTTCTGAGACTCTGGAGGCAGCTGATGGGTGCTGTCTAAGACAAGCAGAATGCAGCTTTGGTGGTCGCTAAGATGACAACACGGCCGTGGGAGGAGTTCAGTGAAGCCACGAAGAACGACATCCAGACGGCTTCGAAGAAATTCTGGTCCACCATCTCTGGAGGGGGAAGCAGTGCACCATCAACACTGTGTATTGTGTATTATTGTATTATCTGCTGACCTCAACTTGGGACGTTGTGAGTCGGTGGGCAGAATACTTAGAAGACCTCCTCTATTCTACCAACATGCCTTCCTATGAAGAAGCAGAGTCTGGAGACTCTGCGGTGGGCTCTCTTATCTCTGGGGTTGAGGTCACTGAGGTCGTTAAAAAGCTCCTCAGTGACAGGGCTCCAGGGGTATATGAGATTAGAATCAGAATCAGCTTTATTTGCCAAGTATGTCAAAAACACAAGGAATTTGTCTCCGGTAGTTGGAGCCGCTCTAGTACGACAACAGACACAGTGAATACTTTTGAGACATAATACATAAAAACATAGTCACTGAGCGACAAAAGGTTATCAGTAATGTGGTAATGCCGATACCTTTTTTTTTTTTTTTTTTTTTTTGACAATTGTGCAAATGATGCAGACTCCTCTGGTAATTTAGAGCAGTTTGAAAAGACTAATAGAACAATAGTCTGGTGCAGTGACCATTGTGCAATTGGCGCAGAGACTTCAAGAAATCAGCCCGGAGTTCCTAAAGACTCTGGATGTTGTAGAGGTGTCCAGGTTGACACCCCTCTGCAACATCGCATGGACATCATGGACAGTGCCTCTGGATTGGCAAACCGGGGTGGTGGTCCCCCTTTTGAAGAAGGGGGACCGGAGGGTGTGTTCCAACTATAGCGGAATCACACTCTTCAGCCTTCCTGGTAAGGTCTATTCAAGGGTGCTGGAGAGGTGGGTCCATCTGGAAGTGCAATCTCAGATTCAGGAGAAGCAGTGTGCTTTTCATCCTGCACATGGAACAGTGGATCAGCTCTACACCCTCAGCCTGGTTCTGGAGGGTGCATGGGAGTTCGCCAACCAGTCTAAATGTGTTTTCTGAACTTGGAAAAGGCATTCAACTGTGTCCCTTGGGGAGTCCTGTGGAGTGTGCTCTGGGAGTTCGGGGTACCGTACCACCCGATAAGGGCTGTTCGGTCCCTGTACAACTGGCGTCAGAGTTTGGCCTGCATTGCCGGCAGTAAGTCGAATATGTTTCCAGTGAGAGTTGGACTCCAGTAATGCTGCACTTTGTCACCGATTATGTCCATTACTTTGATGGACAGAATTTCTAGGTGTAACCAAGACGTTAAGGGGGTCCGGTTTGGTGACATCAGTGGTACATCTCTGCTTTTTGTAGCTGATGTGATTCCGATGGCTTCATCAAGCTGTGATCCTCAAGTCTCGCTAGAGCGGTTCGCAGCAGTGAAGGGGCTAGGATGAAAATCAGGATGAATAGGATAAAAATCAGCACCTCCAAATCTGAGTCCATGATCCTTAGTCAGAAAAGTGTGGAGTTTCCTTGCTGGGTCAAGGAGGAGATCCTGCCCCAAGTGGAGGAGTTCAAGTATCTATGGGTCTTGTTCATGAGTGAGGGAAGAATGGAGCGGGAGGTCAACAGGCGGATCGGTGCAGTGTCTGCAGTGATGCGGACTCTGTATCGGTCTACTGTGGTAAAGAAGGAGCTGAGTTGAACGGCCTAGCTCTCAATTTACCGATCGAGCTACATTTCTACCCTCACCTATGGTCACGAACTGTGGGTCAGGACCGAAAGAACAAGATCGCGTGTACAAGCGGCCAAAATGAGTTTCCTTCGTAGGTTGTCCAGGCTCTTCCTTAGAGATAGAGTGAGAAGCTCAGTCATCCGGGAGGGGCGAGTCACTGCTCTTCTGTACCGAGAGGAGCTAGATGAGGTGGCTCGGGCATCTGATTAGGATTCCCCCTGGAAGCCTCCCTGGTGAGGTGGACGTCCCACTAGGAGGAGGCCCCAGGGACGACCCAGGACATGCTGGAGAGACTATGTTTCTCGGCCGCCCTGGGAACGCCTTGTGATTCCCCCGGAACAGCTGGATGAAGTGGCTGGGGAGTGGGGAGTATGGGCTTCCTTGCTTAAACCCCTGCCCCCGCAACCTGATAATGTTCATGTGTGTGTGTATGTATACACAAATAAAAGCACACTATAAACGTTCAGACGGTGCATAATGATGAAGTGGCTTACAAAAATATAAATATAAAAAAATATTAAATACAATATATAATATAAGATCCTTTACAACTGGTTCGTTTTTGCTGAGTTGAGAAAACTTTGGCCTACTAGTTACTGTAGTTTAATTTTAGTTATTTTGGTGGTTCTTGGAGAGCCAAGTATTTTTTGAGGTGGTACTTGGTGTAAAATGTTTGAGAACTACTTGTCTAGTGGTAAAGCATTTAATTGTTCTGCCTGTACGTCGGTGGCGTAGGTAGATGAACAAAGATACATTATTTGTAATAAATAGATATAATTATCTGACCAAATAAATAATTTTCTGTGGCACACCTGACCATCGCTCACAACACACTAACGTGCCGTGGCACAGTGGTTGGGAATCACTGCGCTAAAAAAAACATACTGTACAAAGCCGGATATACACATACCAATAATCCCACCTAATTTCATCCTGAGATCCCCCTTCGATCAAAGTCAGCAAACTCAAGATTATCCAATGTCTCTGAAAGATTATCCTGAGCGTGAGAGTTAACCTGTGTTGTGTGGTGTGTTAAAACTGGCTCATCCTCCCCAATCTGCTCAGAAAACATTCGGGTTAAACTTGTTCATTATTTCCGTTTGCAAATCTTTATGTGTATAGTTAATACTGAAGTGGGCTGAGCCACTGACTCCGTGATTGTGACGTGAAATGCAAAGATAGCAAATATGGAAGTGACCTGAATCTCATGAAATTGCTGGACTTCACAAATTGTGTTTGTTGAGTGCTTGAATAACATGTATCGCACGTTTTCACCACAATAAAAATGCCAAGGACAATAATTTGCATTATCGACAGGTGATGAGTCCAGGGTGTACCCCATATTACACCCTGAACTGGGAAAGTCTCCATCTTAAATAAAAAAGGTGACATGGAAAATGAACGGAGGCTCTATCAATGTTCTTACTTTAGGCTTGAACAAAGAGAAGAAGGGTGATTTTGATGGTGTTTTCTTCTCCTCGTGAACCAGAGCTGGCGGTTCTGGCTTGGCAGAGGCCTCGAGAGTCCCACCTTTACAAGGATCCACCTTCTTTTGTGAAAAACAAAGAAGAATCATAAATATCACCAGCTATTTTATGAGGATGATGACAAGGAAGTCCAAGTGGACACCTAAGAGTGAAAGATGATGTTAAAAGACGAAAGGTTTGCGACCAGAAGCAAATCACAGTAAGAATAGAAAAAAAGCAGACCCTGATCCCTCTCTGCTGAAGATTGTCTTGTCTAACTAGAATTGTCAGTTAACTCATGCAACATGCATAGAACTCGTGCATTATTCACCAAGAAGGGAAAGAAAATGTCACCCCGCAATTTTAACAAAAATGGGAAAAAATTCCTGATTAGTGTATGTGGATCCGCACCAAACTGGAATGTGATCTGCCTTAGTCTGTGCCTCATGACTCAACAAGATTTTGTACAAATCGGTTAAATAATTGTATCCATCCATATTCTATACTGCTTATCCTCATTTGTGCTGGAGCCTATTCCAGCTGATTTAGGTTGAGCGGGATTGTACAACCCTGGCTTGATCGCCTGCCAATTACGTACTGTACATGGGGTTTAGGTAATAGTCTTTTTACCCTAACATGCATGTTTTTGGAATCCGGGACTACCCAGAAAAACCCTACACAAGCAAATTCCACCCAGGTAGGGCAGAGCCCGGATTTGAACTTGTTACTTTGAAATTCTTCATCTTTAATTTTTAAACATGCTAAAAAAATCAATCCATCAAGCAATAATATATTGATTATATATTATAGTTATTTTGAAGAAACTGCCACGTCAAAGTTTTCTATTAAAGGTGATAATGCAAATACTGTACTTTGGGATTTTTCAGGATTATGGTTTGGCCCGCAGACCTTTACCTTTCCCACAAGAATAGATCCACCACTGCATTGAGCAGCAGCCGAAACACATCTCCACTTTCGGTACCAAAGCAAGAGCAATCCGTCGTACGCTGCCAATTTTTAAAACAATTATTGAGGATTATAATTATGATATGTACACAAATCAGACCTTGACACGGAGCAGAAACTGGAGCAATTTGCAAATCTTGCAAATTGTTTCTGAAACAAAATTATCTATATTTATCGAGGCTTTATGAATAGAAATTGTATTTGTAATATTTTAGTTGTGAATAGTTTCTTTGCATAGCTAATAAAGCTCTTAAAAAACAATTCATTCTAATTCCTAATTATAAGTGGTAGTCGGAGAAGTTGTCAGGGGTGTCGCCCTGTAAGAAGTACAATCCTTGACCGCGGGTCATGTCAAATGTTACTTTTAGTATATCCCACGGGCCGCTAAAAATGTCCTCTTGGCCGTAGTTTGAACACCCCTGCGTTAAAGGAATGTTGAGAGTGGAGACCTGCAAGTTAAAGAGGAGGTAAAGAAGGTAAAGGTGTAGGATCATGAACTGATGTAAGATGTAACCAAATCCTGCGAGAATTAAAATGTAAAACTATCTGAAATCCCTTAAAGATTGTCTTGATTAAAGAGCAGGTAGAGTCACCTCGTCAAAATAACACGGTAATATATATATATATATATATATATATATATGTTACCTTGTTTCCTACCTCTGGTTGCGGTCCCTCTACAGTGAACTGCCGAAAGGAAAAATTGATTTTTTTCCATCAAAGATGCTAACTCTACAAAAGACTAACAACATTTAAACATCAGTATTATCTTTGTAGTTTTAGGTTGACTCCAAATAATTTGTGCCATTGTATTACTGTGCAACCTGTAAGAGAAAACCCAATCCGTTCTGGGAAACAGGTTGAATGTTCGCATTCGAGAAAAATTTTTCCCTGACAGAAATAATTAGTTATCCGGTCATACTGTTGCCATCATAAAATCTTTATTAATTTTTTTTCTGTATATTAACATTTTAAACATTTAACATTTTTATTTTTTTTTTCATATAAGTGTAAAAAATATGCTGACCACTATTCAAAGTAAAGCGCCCAAAAAAACAAGATGTGATTTTTTTATATATATTTTTTGCTATTTAAAACAGTTCCATGGTGTCATTTTCGCTGAAGTCAGTCGCTTTTGACGCGACGGAACTGTCTCGTGCTCAAGCACCGAGTCCTAAGAGCAAGTGAGTTCCACAGTGTTGTCAACTGAGTGACTCTGTCACTATACAGTATTGAGTGAGTATTCAAACCCCTTTAGCGTCTCTTTTTGTGTGTGCAGCATAGCTGCTAAAAGCTGCTTCACCATGTGTGCTTTGGACTCTGTGCTTCGTTATTTGATCTGAGTCAGCAGATTTTAGAGCCCTACTGGGCTTATATTCCATTAGCATGTCTTTAAATTATTTAGGACCTAATCCATTTAGTGATTTATTGCCCAGTAGCAGAACTTCGAAGTCTAAAGCTGACTGGGAGCCAGTGTATAAACTTCAGAATTGGAGTAATATGTTCTGACCTCTTTGTTCTGGTCAGAACCCAAGCTGCAGCATTCTGAACGAGCTGCAGCTGTTTAATGCTCTTTTGGGGGAGTCCAGTCAGAAGACCATTACAATAGTCAAGCCTACTTCAAATAAAAGCATGGATACGCGTCTCCTGGTCTTCTTGGCCTTCGCTCTGGATATGTTCTTCAGCTGGTAAAAGCCTGTTTTAGTGATCGATTTGATATGACTGTTGAAAGCCAGGTCGCAGTCTATCAACACATACAAGCACTTAAGAAATAAAAAAGTAAATTTTCCATTAAATGTCCCCTTTAACTTTGATAGTGTGAGGACACATATTCCACTACTGTAAACCTATCAAATTCCACGAGGCACAAGAATAAATAGTTTGATGCTCGCTGAAATTAGGTCTTGGGAGGTATACACTGATGTTTTGTATCATCTCTTTCATGATAGCAATTTGAGTTTGCATATGGAAATGTTATGCAACTTTAGAGGCTAATGTTTTCAGAAAATTTGGACCGAATTCCAAATGTAGGACCTCCGGGACGTTCCACTTTAGAGGTTCCTGTGTATTAAACGTCATGTCAGCTGCTACCAAAGAGAGAAAGGATTTACGGTATGTTTTCACTTTTGTGCTGCTTTACCTTCTTGTCTACAACCATCTGTGTTGCCTCTTCTGGTGTCTGCTGAGGTTCTTCGGCCTCATTAGCAAATACAAATGAAAACATTTAAGTAGCTTATGAGGATTACTTCTCATAAATAACACAAATCAAATATTTACTAATAATAATAATAATAACTAATCTTTAAGTGAATTACCTTAACCTCTACAACTGCTTCTGGCACATCCACTGGAGTGTCCTGCAGGGTAAATTGTTTTGTTGTTGTTGTTGAAAATACGTAGTTGGGGCGCAGCATGAACATCTTCAAATAGATTTAGATGCTTCCTGAATGCAGCTGGATAGTTTACCTCTTTTTCTACAATTGGATAGACTTCAGCTTCTATTGCTTGCAGTTGTGCCTCCTTGTTAGTCTGCAGTACATTGAAACAGTTCTTATCGAGAGATACAGTAAGTAACTGTAAAGCATTAACATTGATAATGGCAAACCTCAATTGTCTGCCATCATTGCATGCAAATCCATGCGTTACATGCATGACATTTACTGTAATAATTTAAAAGACATCAATGCCAAAACAACACAATAAAAATAACATTATCTCCAGTTGAACTTCTGCAGCCTCTCACTAAATCACACAATAACATAATTAATATTGTCTTTAAAATATATTTAGTCAAAATGAATGAAAATTCATCTTTAGAGAAGAATTCCACGAAACATACAATGTATATAAAATGTCTGGACCCCCCATTTCAATGACATGGTATTGTGATACAAAAAAATGGGACCAAGATAAATAATTTCAAAATCTAAGCGATGAGACTAGTGAAGGATTATCTTGACAATGCACATGAACTTTTGTTCACTTTCAAGTACAAGCACTAAACTATCTTACTTTTAGCATGTCTTGAATACTGCGCTTGAATGATGATAAGTGGATCACTTCCTAGGCTTGGTTTCTATAGGCGTACGTCAACAAGTTGATGGCATATTTTTATAGGTTGGTGGTTCTTCGTAAAACAAATACAATTTACTCCATGTATATTACGTATTCCATCATAGTAATAAAGTGGACCCCCGCATACTCCCGATTTGGTACCCGTGTATTCACCTATTTGCAGATTTTTTCAATTGAATTCCATTTATTTCTTTTTTTTTGGAGGGTGAGGGGAGAACCAACCCTGAAAACTCTGGAAGTTTATCCCCACTTATTCAAGAACAACAAAAAAAGCTCAACACACACCATTTTCATTGCAATTATAATGGGCGTGAATTATCCACAGATATTCGCTATTCGGGGTCCAGACCAGTCCCTATTCCTCGCCTATAGCGGGGTTCCACTGTAATGAACCGAATTTGGTGTTGTGTTTATTTACCTTTGGACGGAAGAATTTGCTCAGAACATCTTTGGTTGACTTCCCTTTAGAAGATTCCACACTCTTTGGCGCAACTTTTGTTTTTTCTTTTGAGATGGTGGGTTTGGCTGGTTTGCCACTTGGCTCTGCTTTGACTTCCAGTTTCGGAAGCTCTGGAGGAGGAGGAGGTGGTGGGATCACCATTCCCTTGGAAGCTGCAGGAGGATCAGACACTTGTACAACCTTGGGAGTGAAAACAGAATTAGAATGCTTATCCGCAAGGTAAACTGACCAATTCTCCATTTTCTATAGCACATGCCCTCTTTAGCATCACAGGTGAGTTGGAGGCTATCTCAGCTGACTTTGGGCTAGATGCTGTATACAACCTGGAGTGTTTGCCAGGCAATCATAGGTCACGTATTGACAAACAACCATTCCATTCACACTCACATTCACACCTACGGGCAATTTAGTCTTCAGTTAACCTGAGAAGGTTTTTTTTTTTGTTTGTTTGTTTGTTTTTCTTTAAGATGTGGGAGGAGGACCCAGACCCACTAACTACTCTTCTATCGTGCTGCAATAAAGGGGCCATTGCAAAGTAATGGCTGTAACAGTACTAAAAACCAAGATTTCTTGACTATCACTAAGCTTGAAACACGAGAAATGTTCAGTAGGTTAACCAAAAACAAACACAGAAAGTAACCCTTTGGCTTTATAAGGAAACAGACAATGTGCTTACAGTGGTGGTTGGCGCGGACTGGTTCTCCCTCTGCCGCTGTTTGACAACAAAAGAGGCAGCAGTTTAGAATAGATCAGCGAAAAATGTGAGTAGTCATAAGAAAGTCCCGTTCAGTGGCAACAAAAAGAAGGCTTGTCTGCCTAAACCAAAGTCTGAACGAGTTGTTGAATTAGATAAACAGTATCATCAGTACAACCCATTTTTCCATTTTATTGTCGCTGTCCTATGAAAAGAAAGTTTTCAGTTTTTTAATCCGAAATACAATGAAACGTCATTCTAAAAAACTAAATTGTTTTTGGTTGTAACAGTAAAACATGTTTTCTCTTTCTTTAGTTTTTATGTCGTGTTGTGTTTCAATGTTATTTTAATGTGATCTCAATTATTGGAACCTGATTGTTTTGTTGAATAAGTTGTATGTTACATAGTGACTGTCTGATGACAACTGCATCTCTCACATTTTAGAGCAAAAGATTTCGTAAAGCACAATAACTCACTCGTATTAGATGGCTTAAGCGCCACAAGATATTTTTTCACAGCCATCACTGTAATGTACAAATACAGCAAATAGTATGTTGAATGATTTGACATGTTGAAGCAGACTTGTTCAGAATGTTAGTGTCTGAACGAGGATATATTTGGAAAGAGAAGAACAGCTTCTTAATGCAAACAGATTTTTTTTTTTACCTGCATGCATCAATCAGACTGTTCAATGGAAAGTATTTTTACTGTATTGCTAATCATCTATTTAAAACATTACATTCCTTTATCAAGGTTGTCTGTCCTTCGTTCATTAAAACAAAATAACGACTTTGAGAGTCTTTGCACGACTCCAGTATACTCTATGTGTGGAGGAGGTGGGGTCTGAAGAGTGTATTTAAAAGATAGTTCTGCCAACCAGAAAAAAACAGATAAATAAAAGACGTTAACATGCTTTCATTGGGCGGCACGGTGGACGACTGGTTAGAGCGTCTGCCTCACAGTTCTGAGGACCAGGGTTCAATCCCCGGCCCCGCCTGTGTGGAGTTTGCATGTTCTCCCCGTGCCTTTGTGGTTTTTTTCCGGGCACTCCGGTTTCTTCCCACATCCCAAGAAAAACATGCATGGTAGGTTAATTGACAACTCTAAATTGCCCGTAGGTGTGAATGTGAGTGCGAATGGTTGTTTGTTTGTATGTGCCCTGCGATTGGCTAGCAACCAGTTCAGGGTGTACCCCGCATCCTGCCCGATGATAGCTGGGATAGGCTCCAGCACTGCCGCGACCCTTGTGTGGATAAGCGGCTCAGAAAATGGATGGATGGATGGATGGATGGATGTTTTCATTGGTTTGTTTTTGGGCTGGCGATATGAAACTTGAAACAAAAAAAATGTCCCTTTTGTTTAAACGTGAACGCAATCCCCTATAAAATATTGACATTTAAAATGTTACCATAGAATGTAAAAAAAAATAAAAATAAACAAATAAAATGAGCCATCAAACAACATGGCTCAGCTGGTCTACAGGTAATTTATATGTTTGCAGTTGCACAGGTGAAGCAAGGCAACGTTGGCAAAATATTTGCAGCTTGGAAGCACATACCTCAAGTCAAGTTTTCAATATGTCAATAAATCACTGCTTTTGCAATGTTTTAATGGGCACTATGTCCGAGACTGGATCTGTGATTACCTTTCTCTGGTCATTTACAAAACAATGGTCTAAGGATTACACTCATGTCTGTTTCTTAGTAGAAATTAAAGTTGTGTGTTTTTTTATAAATAAAAGCAGCTAGAAGGGTCAGAAAAGTTAAGTTAGCAACTCTGACTGTGCTTTTTAAAACGAGTTCCTCTCTGTTCGCACCCATGTTGTTAGTACAAGCAGTGTAGCAAGAACATGCTTTGAACTACAGGAGCTGTTAAAAAAAAACTGCATTAAAATAATAATAATAAGCAAAAACCTCAAATGAATTGATTAATCACCCAGCCCTACTTTAACATTTAGTCAAAAGTCAAAATCATGAGGAAATGGACTAACGAAGTTGACGTTAGACAGCGACATTAGATATCATATCTTCAACATATTTCCGGCGTCAAACGGAAACCTTGCATCTCCAAAATCATCAGCTTTCAGGAAACCAAAAAAAAAAACCAGGATATTTTTTGAGTCATTGACATTGCATCGTCAAAGAAACCAAGTCATTTTCAAAGCTTTAGGTCAATAATTTGTAAGAATAACAGACCCACGTGTCGAATAACCAATAGTATAGATTTGTGAAAAAAAATATGACATTGACCAAATTTGGACAGAGGAGGTTTCCTTTTGACAGTGATGATGCAGTATCATAAACAACTGGAGGATGGGATGTCCTGTTGGATTTATTGTGGTCATCTTTGACCATGCATTTCTTGTTTTGCTGCGTCAATGGTCACCTGATCCTTTGGGACTTCAGGAGTTTCCTTTTTGGACGTTTTAGTGGATGACATCTGCCGAACAAGGGAAGGGACAGTCACCGTTAAATTCTGCCAAAAAATAAAAAGACAAAATAGAATAACAGGATGCCCAAGCATCACATTACTAAAGATTGCAGTGCTATTAGAAATGCTTAAGCTGAACCAAAGGCACAGAAGGAAGTAGGCTGTTCATATAAGTAAGAATAGGCCTTTAGAATACAATAAGTGTCCACTGCTCTTTGTGGCCATGTCTACACACAGTGCATGCGCTGACAGAGTGGCCACCATTGTGCTCTGGAGATGGCGTAGGCCTGCTCTCGCTCTAGTGTATCTTTACCAATCTGAACTTCCAGCCGCACAGGCCTCCCTTGTGAGCTCACACGATGGCTCCAACAATGGGCCGCCACATTTCCACATGTTCCAAGCATGGCACAAGGGCACTGTAACTCTTTAAAATGCCACACGTTCCAAACGACCGCATGATGAAGAGGAAACACAATGGTTGCCTGTTGCGCGTCAGATCATAATTGATTATGTATATATTTGCTGCTACTCACAAGGTAATTGTTATGATTTACTGTAAAATATAATATTAGCAGCAGGAAGGCTTTTAACAATGATTATTTGGTCGAGCTGAGAGATAAAGATCAAATTGAACCAAAGTTTTATGAAAATTTTCAATTAATTTGGTCTGGTTATAGAAGAGAAAACAACCCAAATATCATATCATTTCTTATTTACATTTAAAATGTGTCACTTACTAAATTTTTGAAGAAGTTCATAACTGGACTCTCTTCTAGGTTAGTCTCCTCTTCTGTGGGTGGACCGTTAGCGTTGTCAGTTTGTTCTGGAGTCCCACTTTCTGGTTCCGTCAGTGCCTCTGGTTTTTGGTTAGCTGTCTCCTAAGCACCATCACACAGACTTAGCCTTTTGAGGGATATGCAGTAGCAGAGCAGTGCAGCAGCGTCTTAATCACAGCATTGAGATGGGCGCACAATTCCAACCATGCCTCTGCCTACTCTGCACACTGTAAACAATAACTCTTTTATGAACGTGCATGTCCCACCCCCATTACTCATTTATATTCAACTATGTTGGACAGTCATGTCTCAAGAATTGTCAGAAAATCCAAATACATTGCTGTGTCCCAATGGTTAGAATCTTTGAAGTAGCTAACCTTGATTTCAATTAGAGGAGTCCAATGAAAATAAAATTGAATTTGTCAATAAAAATAAACAAAAAATAAAATGTCACTTTCGCAAACATCAAAGATAATTTAGTCTTGATTTAACCTAATTTTATGAACATTGAAGGCAATTTAAAGTCTTCCACGAACTGAATTTACATGCTGAACAACAACAAAAAATCGAATAATTTAATCCTCTGGTAACATTTTTCTGTTACCGATGAATGACTCTTTTTCTAGGACCCTACATATTTTGTAAACATCATAGTCAATTCCTCATAGCCCCAAACAACGTGGAAAATAAAATAAGTACAACGTGCACACAAAATACCGTACTCATTTGTGGGTTCAATATCATTCCAATGAACAACTAGGATGTCTGAGTAAATGGCATGCACTGTCATTAGAAACTTATAGAATAGTTTATAGAATAGTTTTCCCATGACATCACGCAACTCTGGACATGCCTGCGGCCGCCATACTGGAGGTTTACGTATTGTTTTGTTCCGTTAGTGTGTTCCAATAGATACACTTTATAGCCAACGTCATAAAAATGTGAATTACTTTGCGGTGTTTGGCTGCAGCTATACAGGTGGGAAGGACAACGCTTACTTTTGAAAAATGTTTAAATCAGGGCGAGAAAGCTGAACATTCGTCAAGGAAAAGACATTGTGGCTTTCACAAGTCAGCAGAGCTGATCTTTCTCTGGCCAGATACCTTGCCATGCATCCATGTTTGTTCTGAACACTTCGCTGAAAGTAAGCTTTAACGCTCAGCAACGTTCAAAAACATGTTAGTCTACTTACTGTATATACAGTACATCAGTGTAGTACACAGTATAGCTTCATTTTCAATCTTTACATTTTAGTGCAGTACTCTTAAGTAACAGAGTTATAAAATCTTACATTGGATAACAGGAGATTGTTGCAGTTATATTAAACTAACTCTCTCCTTTCTAACCACTATCTCGCCGAGAAGCTAATACAGTACTCTGTCACCATAACTGTTACTAACTGATTAGGGTCATACAGAAAAACCTAACAAATGAAAATGAATATGAGGCAGTCTACTAATCTTTCTGTTCCAAGCCTATCTACCCGTTCTGGATGCCCATCATGGCTTACAAACAAATACTGATCACGTCATCAAAAACAATCTATATGTGATGTCTTTAAAGGTCCCCTTCCATTACTCTTTTAAATTAAATCAGGTTTGAATGATAATTTTGTTTGGCAATGCCCAAATATGCCCAAATGTCCCTTTTAAGCTATTCTGGTTGAGCTTTATTGTCTGGCATTTGAGTCGGTAGGATTTCTTGTTACTATGCGACATGTAAATGAGCTTTGCTCAGATTGGATCGCTCATCTTCCCCGATTTAAACATGGACAACAGCTGGGCTCTGATTGGTCCATATTATGGCGTCTGCTAGTATAGAAGCCTGGGGCGGCCAAGCATTCATGGAGACATCCTTCAATGCAATATTCAGACTCGCATTCCTTGCAAGAGTTTGATTGCAGGGTTACATATACACACTGAATGCGCATTCGCTTCATTTGCGGAACATTGATATGCTCCTCCCACCTTAGTCCTCTTAAATGGGTCGTCGGTGCACTCGCGTCCGGCAGAAGTGTGCTGTAAGCGACCTGTTGCTAGCGCAACAGGTAACCCCAGCTGGTTCCTTTGATTTAATTTTTTTAATTCACAGTTACACTTCCCATGCCAGCCCCTCCGTCTTGTGACCCTCACGGCTGGTGACGAGTGGCCACGGCAACCAGAGGGACGCCCATCCCCGTTATTGTCATTGTGAGGCACAATTAACGAAGTGTTGGATAAGATTGTTGGCCCACTAATAGAGAATGTGCGCTGAAAGGAGTTGTGGGTGAAAGTGAAAAGAGAGAGAGGGGAATATTTTGAGGCTATGCTCGTCATCTGCTCCCATTCATCGGAACTGAACCTGCCACGATGATCATCACTGGCGAAAATGCCCGCAAGCTTTATTATTTCATCCACTGTTACAGCATAAATTATGAATATAGTTAAATATTGTTGTAAAACCAAACATACACTCCCCTCCAAAAGTACTGGAACGGCATGGTCAATTCCTTTGTTTTTGTTGTATACTGAAGACATTTGGGCTTCAGATCAAAAAATGAATATGAGACAAAATTTCAGAATTCCAGCTTTTATTTCATGGTATTTAGATCAAGATGTGTTCAACAACTCAGGACAGAGCACTCTTTGTTTGAAGCCTTTTCAAGTGAGCAAAAGTATTGGAACGTGACAGGTGTTTGTAGTTGCTCATGTGTTGCCTTTTACAACCTCAATTCCAATGAAGTTGGGACGTTGTGCTAAACATAAAAACAGAATACAATAATTTGCAAACCATGTTCAACCTATATTTAATTGAATACACTAAAAAGACAAGATATTTAATGTTCAAACTGATCAACTTTATTGTTTTTAGCAAATAATCATTAACTTTGAATTTTATGGCAGCAACACGTTCCAAAAAAGCTGGGACAGGTGGCAAAAAGACTGAGAAAGTTGAGGAATGCTCATCAAACACCTGTTTGGAACATCCCACAGGTGAACAGGCTAATTGGGAACTGGTGGGTGCCATGATTGGGTATAAAAGGAGCTTCCCAGAATTGCTCAGTTATTCACAAGCAAAGATGGGGCGAGGTTCACCTCTCTGTGAACAAGTACGTGAGAAAATAGTCGAACAGTTTAAGGGCAATGTTCCTCAACGTACAATTGCAAGGAATTTAGGGATTTCATCATCTATGGTTAATAATATTATCAAAAGGTTCAGAGAATCTGGAGAAATCATGTAAGCGGCAAGGCCGAAAACCAACATTGAATCCCTGTGACCTTCGATCCCTCAGGCAGCACTGCATCAAAAACCGACATCAATGTGTAAAGGATATCACCGCATGGACTCAGGAACACTTCAGAAAACCAAGCTCAGTAAATACAGTTCGGCGCTACATCCGTAAGTGCAACTTGAAACTCTACTATGCTAAATGTTTAGCACTTTTAAAGTAAAGTTTATCAGTTTGAACATTAAATATCTTGTCTTTGTAGTGTATTGAATTAAATATAGGGTTAACATGATTTGCAAATCACTGCATTCTGTTTTTATTTATGTTTAACACAACATCCCAAGGCGGCATGGTGGCCGACTGGTTAGAGCGTCAACCTCACAGTTCTGAGGACCCGGGTTCAATCACCGTCCCTACCTGTGTGGAGTTTGCATGTTCTCCCCCGTGCCTGCGTGGTTTTTGTCCGGGCACTCCAGTTTCCTCCCACATCCCAAAAACATGCATTAATTGGAGACTCTAAATTGCCGTAGGCATGACTGTGAGTGCGAATGGTTGTTTGTTTCTATTTGTTTTGTTTCACATATACACAAACAACCAGTCGCACTCACAATCACACCTACGGGCAATTTAGAGTCTTCAATTAACCTACCATGCATGTTTTGGGGATGTGGGAGGTAACCGTAGATCCCTAAGAAAAACAAAACATGCAAACTCCACACAGGCGAGGCCGGGCTTTGAAGCCCAGTCCTCATAACTGTGAGGCAGATGTGCTAACCAGTCATCCACCGTGCCGTTGACCCGAACACGTTTTAAATTGTTATAGTTTTGTTTTGACTATGGAAGGAGCTAGACCACAGACAACACTTCCACGGGAAGAAATCCACACAGAAACTCTGGCTCAAGAGTCAAACCCGCAATTCCAACCAGTATGCCAATTGGAGCCTTCTTGCTGTGATGCATCACTGTTTAAAAATTAACAGCTGCGGTCACATAAAGTTCCAAACAATAATCATATAGCCTGCAAAGTCACTTTTTTTAAAATTGTATTTTCAACACAACTACATTGCAATGTAAATTCAATATTTACCAATACAGGTGCCTTGACATTGTCAAAATAAAGTGTCATTCAATTCCAGGTACATTTAGTATAAGTGAAAAAAAAAAACATGATGAGCCAAACAAAATTATTATAGCAAAAAAATGTGCTTTTGTATTTGACTGTTACTCTTCCAATGGATCTAATTGGATGACAACCGTGATCTTGTAACCTGATGAAGATATGTTCAAACCTTCAAGTCTGTAGGGTGATTCTTCAACAACAGTTGTACATGAAGACTCCAGCCTCTCAAGTAAAGCTTTCATGTGATCCTGGTATTCTGGCTTTTGTTCTGACCTACCTTCAGTAGGCATAATTTCTGTTGTGTCGTCACTTGATTCAGCCCCTGAGGTCATCTCTGATGCTTTATCCTCTGACATCCCAAAGCTAGGTTCAGCTTCAGCTGCATCCTCTGGTATTTCCCCGACAACAGCCTCAATGACAGTCTTAAGGCACTTTGAAGCTGCTAAACAAGCATCACATTTGTCTACTTCATAAATTGCTTCTTTTATGACTCTATTTGTCCTGAGGTTTGTGGGTTGGTTCTCAGGAGAGCTTACACTCTCCTCTGAGTGACCAACAGAAAAGAGAGGAACTTGTAACATTTCCATTTCAATCCAGGACAGATGCGCTTCAACATCATGTTCCAGGGATTCCTCATTTTGGACACTGTTCTCTTCTACTGGTTTCTCTAGGACCGAGCTACATGAATCCAGCACCTCTTCTGGTAATGGTTCTGTTTGCAAATAACACCATTTTGTATCTCTGATTTTACAAATATTAAGGTTCTCCAACATACCTTCATCAAAAGGCTCTATTATGGTCACTCCTTGATCCTCGTGAGGACTTTCATTTTCCTCTTTGGGCACATCAGATATGGCGGGGTTTTCTGCATAACTTTTATCTCTAGCTAAAGCATGTTCAGATGATTCAGAGACTACACCTTCAGAAGATGTTCCGTCAAAGAGGTGATCATCTTTGGCAGGATTGATAATCTCTTCTGTTCTGGATTCTTGAATAAGTGTATCTTCATCAACACTTACTAGCAGTACTTCATTTTTCTTCAGTGTAGATTCCTCGAAGTGCATGTCAACTTTAGTAGGGATGATGGTCTCCTCTGCAGTTTGTTTTGGGACTGCTGGGATTTTCATGTGTCGTTCCGAGCGGTATGCCAGAGCTTCCACAGATGCTTCAGTGACTTCACATTGGGAAAATGATTCTTGGACAGGCGTATCTTCCACAACACTTACAAGAACTGCCTCGATTTCCTTCTGGGTGTTTTCTCCAGAGGTGATCTCATCATTAGTTGGGATAATGGTTTCCACAAAGGGTGGTTCTGAATCAGCAGGTACTTTTTCTTGCTGTGACGAGCAGGACACAAACCTGACTGCACTGATGCCTTTTATTTTCAGGTGGTTATCACTGTTGGGGTCCAGAGGTGTGGTAATCCTAAATTCAGGGTACTGAGAGAGGGCTGTTTCCTCTTGTATCTCATTTGCAGCTTTGTTCCCATCTGTAGGAATGCCAGATTTTGCATTTGTTTCAGATGTTCCATCAATCTGTTCATCTGTGCCACCTTCTGCGTCAGGTGAACATTCATCAAAATGATCTTCAGGAACTTCATCAATGGTTGACAGTTCTTTGTGCAAAGCAGCGTACCTTTCCAAAAAGTCTTCAAGCACATCACATTGATCAATATTGACACCTTTTTCATCAACTGGCTTTGTTCTCTGAAGAATTAAATGTTCTTCCTCCTCTGATATTGTTTCCATCATTGTGATCAGTGGCTCATCGTAGACTGATGGTATGTCATTTATTTCCCTGACACCATGCATAACAATCTCAGGGTCAGCAGTTTCATTTAGAAGTGTTTCATCTGTTGAACGTCCTTCTCCATCCTGAAGTCGAGACACTTTGACCTCTTTAACTATTCTCATGACGTTTTCTGATGGATTATATTGTACTGGGATTTCTGGATCAATTTCGTGAGAGTCATTAAAGCTCCTTTTTTCAGGATTTTGAATTTCACCTTCACCAGTCACCTCCACCCTCTTGGCTCTGAACATAATAGCCTCAATAATGACGTCCACAGTGATTTCTCCATTGATGATGCCTGATGCCTGGTTGTCGGATGATTCTTCTTTTATACTCTCTTCAACTGCCTCCTCTGCAATGATGAGATCAGATTCACTTAGTTCTTTGTCAGATTCTTTTCCGACCATCTCTTCCACGAGGACCTTGGTGGTGAATGGCCCCTCCACGCCATCTCCTGTTTGTGTCGAAATATCTGCTTCAGTTATTCTGTCTGTCTGAGTGTAAGATTCAGCTTGGCGATGCAGATAATCCGGGTCCCCTTTGAGTTCAGATGTGGCGACCGTGTCTTCTCTGCTTGAACTGGATTCCTTTATCATGAAAATCAAGATTCATATTTAGATTCACACTTTGGTGTTTTATTCTGGGACAGACAGTAACCATGTGTACAGTATGAGTAGAATATATACTGTATATTGACAAATAAATTGCAACTTCAAAAAACATGGTACCACAGACTTACATACACTTTATGTATGTGATTTTGGAGGCCGATTCGAGAAGACATTACAGCTAAAGCATAAATGATGAGTCTTTTCGGATATACGTCCATCCTTTTCTATATCGCGTCCTCATTAGGTTCAGGGTGAACTGCTGCCTTTTCCAGCTGACTTTGGGTGAGAGGTTGGGTCCAACTTGGTCACCAGTAAATCACAGGGCTCATATAGACAAACAACTGGTCACATCTATCGATAATTTAGAGGTCTTCAATAAACCTAGCATGCATGTTTTTGAAACGTGAGATAAAGCCGGAGTACCCAGAGAAACCCCACAAAAAGGCTGGGAAAACATGCAAACTCCACACAGGCGAGGTCGGGCTTTGAAGCCCGGTCCTCAGAACTGTGAGGACATCCACCATGTTTATTTTCCTATATGCAATCTTAAAATAAATTAAATCTAAAGACATTCAAATCAGAACTATTTTGTCATTAACTTGGCACCTTAATACAACTATCACATCTTAATTGTAGTACTTTGGCATTAGTACATGCACAACTGGAAATAGATTTAGCTGCTATTTACATTTTGTGGGCATGTTGTTGATGAAGAAAACTCATACCAGGTAAAACGTTGGCTGTTTTACTTACATTTTCTGTATGTACATTTAAGACAATAAATGTCCATGGAATGAGGTTTTCTAAATAACCCCACCCAGTGACTAATTAAAGAGTCTCTTATTTAGAAGTAAAACAATAAAAACCTATGGGAGCCCTTGTCTGAACTCACAAGAAACTGGATCACCTGACCTATAACACAGGCCCAAAACTTTCCCTCAGAAGTGTTTTCTCAACCCAGTTCAAAACAAACCCTAAAACCTGTCCTTAACTCTAACCCAAAACTAATCCCAACACATTAAAGACTAACCCAAATCTCCATAAACCAGACCCCTTACACCAGCCCTAAAAGTGAAAATACTCACCAAAAGTGTGTCAGTGCAAGGAAGATTTGCATCTCTTGCAATATTCTTATGGGTCTCTTCTTCAGTGACACTCTCTGCATCAACCGGTGCATCTATTTCTCCTTTCTTTTTGAATATTTTGTCAAAAAGTTGCACCTTTCCTTCATGTTTCTCAGCTTCTTCTCTCTGGGGGGTGACAGCCAGCTTTTCGGGAACATCTTCGTATTCAGCATCCTGACTGTCCGATTGCACCACCACATATTCAGATTCTGTGGCAGGATTTAATGCTGCAGCCTTGCCGTTTTGTTGGTTTGGGGTCAAACTGTTAACTAAAAATAAGAAGGAATGGTCAAATGAAAACATCTAAATCATGACTGATCAACACCCATAATCCATCCTATAAGACCCTTAGGGCCTGATTTGCTAAGATCTCAAACACTGGGTGCTAAATTGCATGTAACAGATTGCACGCGTTGTTGGGGGTATGTTGCATCTGATTTACTAAGACTGTATCGCAATTGGCAACAGGTTTAAAAGTAGTCGAGATCAACCTACTTAAATGAGGGGTTTTGCACTTTCGGTAGCTTTGATGGTTCACCATGGAACATTTGGGAGCGCATCGCAAGGGCAAAGTAAGTTTGAAGAAATTACACTTTAACAGTTGTTGGCAGAGGCAAACAAATTTCGCTCTAATGATTTTGGGGAAGCCAAAAACCACATTAATGTCATGTTTTGTTTCATTTAACTCACAAGTTCCTCCATATTATCAGAGCAATAGATTTACTTTCTGTGATGTTTGCCTCTTACTTCCAATTCCATTACTTCAAACATTATTTTGCATTTTTTTTTTTTTGCATTTGCATGGCTGTTCCATATATTTCTTAGGAAAAGCATCTAAAGTGCAAATCCCTCTTTTAAACATGGTATCCTCCACCACTTTTACAACTTTTACACCTGTTGCCAACAGCGCATACAATCTTAGTTCGAGTGACTGAACACGCAATTATTTTGGATCTTAGTAAAAGATTGGAATCTTAGCTGATGACCCACAACACAACCACCAACAGCGCGTGCAATCTTTGGGAGTGAACATGCGATTTAGCACTCGCTATTTGGAATTTTAGTTAATCAGGCTCATTCTGTTTTTGTCTTTCTCCAAATGTTGTGGATTGTAAACTGGGCTGATTTTTTTTTTTTAAACAGACAACTGTGGCAGTATATATTTTTAAAAGGGTTGTCCAAAATTGATTTTTACAGATTATTGAATCAATTATGACTTAACAAATACTGTACTGTTCCTTTGAAAGGATCAACGTGGATAGTGCAACATTTAGTAAACATGGGCTGGTCTACCCAAGAACATGAGATTAGTTTGATCACCAGTATGTCAATATCATCTCACAGGATGATTCTCTCTGCAGGGACACTAACTGCACCATGACAGATTAAATAGTCTGTTTTAGAGACTACGCCTATAGTTCACAATAGAGGGCACAAGAAACAGTCAGTGTGTTTACACTGCATCAAAAAGTCCAAAGGACCAATTCATCCTGGAAATGGAAGGCTGATTTTGTCTACCACTAAATGATATACAGTGTAATGTGTTTTGATGTTTTAAGGGGTAAGAAAAATAGAGAAATCTGATTACAGTATATACAATCTAACTCAGCAACTACAGTTTCCCCCATATTACCATTACAAATACAGTAGAACCTCTAAAGTTAAAAACCCTTGACAATTCAAAATTCAGTCAAAAGTTTTGGGAAAAATGTTTCTAAAGTCATGCACAACATCAAAATAATTTTGTTTTGCATTTTCTTTTGACTTTTTTTAGGCTTTTTACAACACTTTTATCCAAAAGAAAAAAGCGGCCTCAACAAGAGGTGTGAAGGAGACTGTGAAGAAGAATATACAGTACGTAACAGGAATTTACCATGAGGTAAGAAGACTCACATCTTCTATTTACTATTAAGAATGTTTCATGTCACACATTTGACATTTAAGAATGTTTAATAAAGTAGATATGAGTGATAGTCACCTTTGCACTAAACCTTCTTTAATAATGTTTTAATATGTTAGTGTTAAACTTATTTTTACACTAACACGGAAAGTAAAATATTAAACACTGTACACTTAATTAAGGTTTAATGATAAAAGCTTGACCATATAATAGAAGTTTCTATTTTCCATTATTTCCTATTGGAAAAATAGTTTCCCAAATCCCAATAAAACAGTGATACAGATCTTTGAGGTTCAACTGCAAACTCAATAACAAGAACTCACCATCAATCTCTAATCCATTGGATGTGTTGTTTCCTGTCAGGGCATTCAGTCCTCCATTTATATCACACTGATTGAGCTATGAACAAATGGTACTGAACAATGAAAAGCTAAAAACAAATATGCCAACACAACAATTTAGTGAAAGTTAAATACAAAAAAATCAATTCTCAGTCTAGTCTACAAGTGGAATTGACCGTTTCTGTCATTTACCTTACTTGGATCTTTGTTCTTGGAATGCTCATTACCCATACTTGAGACCTAAAGATGCAGGGTTACTGAAGTCAATGAAATATAGTACAGTATATAAGTATTTGTAATGGTAGACCCTAGCATTTGATCATATATAACATTAATTAACGTTCTTACCCAAGCTGCACTTCAAGTCAAGTAAGTAAGATTCTCCTCTCTCGAAAGGGTGGACTCGCTGCTCCTGCCCAACTGTGCTTACAACTATTGTTGACAGGCCATTATATGTGTGCTTGCAGATGGGTGGGACTGTTGTTTAAGTAATCAGTAGGATTTCTTCCCCAAGTAAAGCCCAAAAGATGGGCAACGGCACATGATTAATTAGTTCAAGCTGATTCCTCTGTGAGCCCTCTTCATCACCATCAAGAGCACTGTAATGAAACCAACGGGATGTGTATTGAGGATGTTTACAGGGCACGCCATACCACACAGGATGTTTCCCGGTTTGAGCACGATAATTTGGAGCCTTTTCTATATTATTGCCTTCACCAAGTGTGAAAAATAAATGGGTCATTCCAATTCTGGCTGACATTTTAGGTTAACAACATTTTTGAAAAATGGACCATTATTTAAAAATGTTTTGATATGTTTCTAGAATAACAGGTGATAAACCAACATGTAATTAGTCCAGCTCAACCATTAATGATGGGCTTTTTATTCGTCATATCATATATTTTGCTATATTTGGTGCAACCCTGTTACTTATACTCAGACACCTGAAAATCATATGGGTTATTTTCATATAATTCCATGATAATGATAAAGAAACTGCTAATTTAGTGTAATCTAATGATAAAGAAACTGCTAATTTAGCTTGAGCTCCTTGGTTTTATGTGTAAATGTCTCCCATGCTGAATTTGCATCCATTTTCATGAAGTTATTGATTATTTAAAGATTTAAGGCCAGAATAGCAAAGACAATAAAGAGATAAATATACTCATTATTGGCAGTCCAATGCATATGTAATCTGAACAATAAGAGTTCTGAAACTTGTATGGGAAAAAAAGTCATAAACGGTAAAGACATAAACAGCTTCATAGCAACCATGTGAGTTGCACAATTTACGTATTGCATTTCAAACTCTGCAGACACGAGTGCATAAATGATCCTAACTACTCATTATACCCATTACACACGTGTCTTTATACAATTGTAATAACAATAAAGACATGCAACTGTTCTGACCCTTTCTTCATTTCATATATATCTCAGAAATAACACCATCTATTTTGCTGTCTTCGATTTTGTGAATGTAAAATGGCTGCCACAACCTGTCTCTTAAGTGCATCCTCTGGTACACTGCAACAACATAATGAGGCTCCCTCCAGTGGCATTAACGGTAAAGACAGCTCGAGTAAAATAGAAGGGCCATTTTTAAAAGAACTAAGACAATAAGATGCATTGGTGTTGGTTTACATGAAGAAGGAATATTAAGCAAAAGGAGAAAAAAATCCTATATATACAAAAATGTGATTAGCTCCTTGAGAAAATGTTTTGTAAATCATGAAATTTCTTTGGGGACACGTTATTTAGACATTTTGGCATGACAATTAGGAAAAATATCACTTAGAATTTCTTTTTTACATTAACAATTATTCTGTTTTGAATGATATCGCCTGCAAATACCTCAAATACTTCTATAAAAAATATATTTTAATTACTTATTAACATTTTCAAAATGAAATTCAGTGGGGTACGTATTTACTGTCATTGATCAAATTTAAATGAAAACGACCCATATATTTTAAAAAATATTGCTGACTAAATCCTTGACTTAAAATAAAGAAATTTCAATCATTTTTAAATTCGGATTTAATTTTACAGTACTATTACTCGAATTACAGTGGCAGGGTTGCAAGTAAGAGGGTTGAAAACCAATGCTAACGTTACGTTTTTTGCCCAAGTTCATGCTAGCTGTGTTAGCTACTATGCTATTCTGTAGTATGTAATAATAAAAAAAAGAGACTGATATTAAAATGTCTTTTGGAGATATTGTGAGAAACGGGGTTGCGTCGGTTTGAGTGACACACTCCATTACGGCTGAAAACATTGAACAAATATGATATATAGGAGAGAGGACTTAACATTAGGTCTACCAATGGTATGGACACTTAACTTGAAGATGTCAAGTTTGTTGAATCAAGTGGCTCCTTTTTTCCTCTCTCTCTAGATGACGAAAAAGGTTTAAGTAACGGGGTTGCGTGTATGTTGAGAGCAACAACTTCAGAGCACTGTTATATTTTATACGTAAGTTGGTTGTTAAGAGAGACAAGACACAAAAGCCATTTTAGAGGTTGCTCAAGAACTATGTTTGTTTTTTTTGTCTTTTTTAAATATTTTGGAATCACTTTTTCCAGAGCTCGAGTTACATTCTGTCTCAGAACAACTGTAATTTTACACAAAAGGGGGAGGTTATTTAAAATTCAATGGGGGATGGGTGGGTGGGTGGGGGGGGGGGGGTGTACAGAAAATGTATTGTTTTGATCGCTGTTCGTTTGTTGAATGTCAGTTATGCAAAAACAGCTTAAGCACTTTCTGTGAAACTATAAGAAGGGGTGGTGCATGTTGGGCAAGATGTCAGAAAATGTTGGTGCTAATCCAGATAAAAATGCAGTCAGAGGAATGTTCTTTATCTTTTTATCCAGTCAAGGTGGAATTGCACCCTGTCATCTTTGAGGAACCCAAACACAAATTTGGCAATCTGCGAATGTCATTCACTCCCATTAGAGGATATTATTTTTGCTGTTTAACTCACAATGGAAGTGCTCCCACTTCGCCAGAATACAAAATGGTGCATTCCTGTTGTTTTACATCGTCTGCCATTAACCAGGAAGTAGCCTGCTAACATTCAAACACATCGATGAACATAAATAAGGTCCTCCATGATTTTTTTTGGTCATTTTTGTTGGTGTAATCTAATTTCTCTGTAAGGTGTTTGAGCCAGCAGTGGACTAATTTTTAGCCAGTCTGCCTCACAGTTCTGAGGTTCTGGGTTCGATTATCTTCCTATGTGGCGTTTGCATGTTCTTCCCATGTTTACGTGGGTTTTCTTTTCGTCCCACATTCCAAAAACATGTATTGTATACTTGGTTCATTGAAGACTGTAAATTATCTATAAGTGTTAATCTGCGTGTGAATGCCTGTTTATCTATATGTGCTCTACGATAGGCTGGCAACCAGTCTATGGTGTGCTCCGCATTTTACCCACTGTCAGCTGCGATAGGCTCCACCTCACCTGTGACCTTAATGATGACAAGCGAACATATAGAAAATGTATGGATTGATGGTTGATAACTCAGAATGGAAGTGTTCCCCTGCCCAGAATAATAAATGGTCCTATTGTTTTATGTCTTCCTCATTGAACCGGGAGGTGGTCTGCTCATATAGAGTACAAATAACCACAAATATAGTACAATTTTTACCCGTTGTTTGAGAAATTCCTTTTGTGTTTTTTGCCATCCCATCACCCCAAGATGTTAAAAAATGTTACGGGCCTCTTATGTCATCTTCCATCATTCAGGTTGTCGGCTGCTAAAATGCAGCCAGACATATAAATGCAAAAACTGAGTTCCATGCTTTTTTCCTTTTTTTTTTAATTCACTTTTGTTAGTGTCTTTTTTTTCTCTTTTATTTTTCCATGGCCAAGAATAGGAAAAGGGTACAGTTACATCATTTATATATTTGCCATTACACCAGAGCACCAGAAAGTAGCCTGCTAGTTTTTTTCTTTTTCTTTTCACTTTTCTTTTTCTTTCTTTTTTTTTTTCTTTTCACTTTTTTGGGGATGTTTTTTTTGTTTGTTTGTTCTGCAAGGCCCTTCTCCCGACAACAGTGTCAAAACTGGTACAGTTCTGTTGTTTTTATCAGGATGTAGCTGTGAACTAAATTAAGATGACCTGTGGTTTATTATTATTATTTTCAGTTTTATGAACCGCTCAGCTGGTGGTGCTGCGCTTGGCTGATTGACATTCTCGTTCATGTTGTTGTTTTATTATGATTCCAATTCCATTTAATCAAAACTGGCATGTGGATTAAAATATCTAATACGACATCATTCCATTTGAAAACAAAGTTGTTTGTGGATACGCGGTTCATAAAATGGATGGATGGATGGATGTTTGTGGTTTGTCAAGAGCAACTAACGGCTCCTTTTGATCAGAGCTCATCAGGAAAGACAGGGAGAGCTCTGTGATGAGATCATCTGCCACATTGTCTTGTTAAAGATTGCACAATGCTTATCTGAGGGGAGAGGGGGCATCAATACAGCAATACTGCAAACCTTGCATCCATCAAAGAAAGATAACAGTTCATCATCTGATTTGCTCCTTTTATCAGTCTTTCATTTTTATTTTGTTTTTGCATTTGGAAATGTGTCATGATTTTGGGGGACAAATGTTCCTTAACGTTTATTTTGTTCTTCTCAGCAAACATCCATATCAGTATACTCTGTAGAAAAAGGACATGTTTTTTTAACGAATAAACTCAAAATGTGCTGTATTGATGGTAAATGTTGGAATGCTTGAGCACAATGCTCCAATTGTGGTATGTGGTGTGCACATGAAGGTGGGAGTTGGATTCCCCCGTTTGGATTGTGCACTCTTTATACAAGACCTCATAGCTACGTTGCATTATAGTTACGATAATCCTAAAAGAATGTATCTCACCGCTTCTAAATTGTCCATATGTGTGAATGGTTGTTTGGCGATAGAAATCTTGGTGTTCATGCATCAATTTTCTGTACCGCTTAGCCTCATTAGGGTCATGGGCGTGTTGGAGTCTGTCCCAGCTGACTTTGGGTGAGCAGTGGGGTACAACCTTGAATGGTCACCATTTAAATGCAGGGCACAAATAGACAAACAACCATTCACACTCACATGCACACAATTTAGAGGCTTCAATGAACTGGACATGTCTTTTGAATGTGGGAGGAAACCGGAGTACCTGAGGAAAACCCATGAGGAAGCCAGAATACTGCAGAAACCCCATGCAAGCTCAAAGAGAACTCCACACAGGGTGGCCAGAGTCCAGATTTCCAACTACTTGCAATCTTGGTACAGTTAAATTTAGATTGCTTTCCAATGGCCACTTCACTGTAGCACCGTCGGCTGGTGGTTAGTACATCTAGAAAGCTGGGTTTGAATCTCAGTTGGAGCGTCTCTTTGTGGAGTTTCAATGTTCTTCCTGTTCTTGCGTGGGTTTTCTCCGGGCTCTTCGGCTTCCTCCCACATTCCATAAACATACATATTAGTTTCATTTAAGACTCTAAATCAACCATAGGTGTGGATTTGAATATTAATAGTTATTTGTCAAGTTGTGTCCTGTGAGTGACTGGCAACCAGTCCAAGGTTTAGCCTGCCTCTAGCTCAGAGTCAGCTGGGATAGGCTCCAGCACACCTATGACCCTGATAAGGACAAATGCTGTGGAAAGTGGGTAGTAAATTTCAACCTTTACAAAGGTTTAATGTGAGCGACAGTTTGAGCCTTGAACAAATAGATTTGATTTCGATAATTTAGCTTACACACAAAGAATGCTACAAGACTCGCACAACCAAATGACATGGAAAGGTTTGTGTTCGACTTTAGGTGTTCTACTGCATATTCCCTTGATGGCATCTACATATTCTACAAAGGATTAATGGTACTCTTGCTTTACAGATGTGTTCGGTAAATATTTGAGCTAGGGTGCAGTATTGTTTGCTAGAGAAATATTAACAGTGCACTCATTCAGTAACACCTTCACTCATTCAGTAACAACTTGTCAGTAGCATATATAAACAGTTTCACACATTTAAATATAACCCCCCAAAAAAAACTGCTGAACAAAAGCACACTTTGGAGCATCGTAAGAACCATTTCCAGGTCCTGGGGAGCCCTAGGCAGTCTCCAGATCTCAACCCCAGAGAAAATCTTTGGACTGAGTTGAAAGTCTGTGTTGCCAAGCAACAGCCCCAAAACAGCACTGCTCTAGAGGAGCGCTTCATGGAGGAATGGGCCAAAATATCAGCAAGAGTGTGTGAAAACCTTGTGAAGACTTACAGAAAATGTTTGACCTGTCATTGCCAACAAAGTTTATATAACAAAGTATTGAGATGAACTTTTGTTATTGACCAAATAATTTGCTAATAAATTCTTTAAAAATCCGACAATGTGATTTTCTGGATTTGTTTTTCCTCATTTTGTCTCTCATAGGTCAGGTATAGCTATGATGAAAATTACAGGCCTCTCTCATCTTTTTAAGTCTGAGAACTTGCACAATTGGTGGCTGACTAAAGACTTTTTTGCCCCACTGTTATAGTTTATGGAAAGTTGACATTTTGGTGTTTGTATACAAATTGTTGGGCTCTCATGAGTGGCTACCCTCCAATCACATGTGTAGTTAAACAACCAATAAATCTTCTGTTGTATGCCTATCTCTAAAAATGTGTCTGTGAGCGAATTGTTCCACCCCACTGTTACAAAACAGTGGTGCTAATTTACAAAATAACAACCCCCACATGATCTTTCTCAGCCAATGACTTGCCATCTAGGCTTCCAAAGCAAAATAATCACTTTGACAAAGGCAGAGCCAGCCCGTGGCATAAAGAGTATATGCCGTTGTTTAGGGTGGGGGGCGTATTTATTTCTGTGTTGCTTGCTCCACACCATCCATCCATCCATTTTCTGAGCCGCTTATCCTCTCTAGGGTCGCGGGCATGCTGGAGCCTATCCCAGCTGTCATCGGGCAGGAGGCGGGGTACACCCTGAACTGGTTGCCAGCCAATCGCAGGGCACATACAAACAGACAACCATTCGCTCTCACAGTCATACCTACGGGCAATTTAGAGTCTCCAATTTATGCATGTTTTTGGGATGTGGGAGGAAAGCGGAGTGCCCGGAGAAAACCCACGCAGGCACGGGGAGAACATGCAAACTCCACACAGTCGGGGCCGGGGATTGAACCCGGGTCCTCAGAACTGTGAGGCTGACGCTCTAACCAGTCGACCACGAATTATATACGTATGTCACATCTATGGCTCCACATACTGTTTTGTAGGATGTTTACATACCTGTAGAAACAAGGTAGAAGAAGATTACGTGTTAATGGTGAAAACTATGTAGACTCTGCTGTAGAATGTTATTTATTTTGCCGTGTGCTAAATCAGAATCATCTTTATTTGCCAAGTATGTCCAAAACACACAAGGAATTTGTCTCCGGTAGTTGGAGCCGCTCTAGTACAACAGACAGTCAATTTACAGAACACTTTGGGGACATAAAGACATTGACAAAAAACAATTGTGCAAAAAGATGCAGAGTCCTCTAGCACTTAGAGCAGTTCGAACGACTAATATTGCAATAGTCCGGTGCAATGACCATTGTGCAAAGGGCGCTGAGACTTCAAGGAGTGTATGCGGTTTAAAGTGACGAGTAGTGCGATCATCTGGGACAATTGTTGGTTGTGCAAATGTTACAGATACTCCTCAATCAGTGTGCAAATGGAGCAGATGCTACTCTGGCATGAGTGCCCAGTATATGCAAATAGTGCAGCATGGCGAGACAACTACAGTGAGTGCACGAGTAATACATAATTGGCCCCACAGAAATGTGACAACGAACTCAAGTCAAAAAATTGCCAGCTTGTTGTAATGGAATTATAGGTTAGGTGTTTAAGAAGTTGATCGCAAGAGGGAAGAAGCTGTTGGAATGTCTACTAGTTCTAGTTTGCGTTGATCGGTAGCGCCTACCTGAGGGAAGGAGCTGGAAGAGCCGGTGACCGGGGTGCAGACGGTCCGAGAGGATTTTGCACGCCCTTGTCTTAGTTCTGGCAGCGTGCAAGCCCTCAATGGTGGGTAGGGGGGTACCGACAATCCTTTCAGCAGTTTTGATTGTCCGTTGCAGTCGGAGTTTGTCCTTTTTTGTAGCAGCACCAAACCAGACTGTGATGGAAGAAACACAGGACCGATTCGATGACCGCTGTGTAGAACTGTCTCAGCAGCTCCGGTGGCAGGCCGTGCTTTCTCAGAAGCCGCAGGAAGTACATCCTCTGCTGGGCCTTTTTGAGGACGGAGTTGATGTTGTTCGCCCACTTCAGGTCCTGAGAGATTGTAATTCCCAGGAACTTGAAGGTCTCGACGGTTGACACAAGGCAGCTGGACAACGTGAGGGGCAGCTGTGGCGAAGGATGCCTACTGAAGTCCACGATCATCTCTACCGTCTTGAGCGTGTTCCGCTCCAGGTTGTGTCGGCCGCACCACAGCTCCAGCCGCTCCGCTTCCTGTCGATATGCAGACTCGTCACCGTCCTTGATGAGGCCGATGACAGTGGTGTCATCTGCAAACTTCAGGAGCTTGACAGTCGGGTTCGCTGAGGTGCAGTCGTTCGTGTAGAGAGAGAAGAGCAGCGGAGAGAGGACACAACCTTGGGGCGCCCCAGTGCTGATGCTGCGTGTGGATGAGGTGGCCTCCCCCAGCCTGACCTGCTGTGTCCTGCCCGTCAGAAAGCTGTAAATCCACTGGCAGATGGCAGGTGAGACGCTGAGCTGGAGAAGCTTGGTTGAAAGGAGTTCAGGGATGATGGTGTTGAACGCTGAGCTGAAGTCCACGAACAGGATCCTCGCGTAGGTCCCTGAACTGTCGAGGTGTTCTAGGATGAAGTGCAGTCCCATGTTGACTGCATCATCCGCAGACCTGTTCGCTTGGTAGGCAAACTGCAGGGGGTCCAGCAGGGGACTTGTGACACTCTTGAGGTGGTCCAGCACGAGACGTTCAAAGGACTTCATGACCACAGATGTCAAAGCGACAGGCCTGTAGTCATTCAGACCAGAGATTGCAGGTTTCTTGGGGACTGGAATGATGGTGGAGCGTTTGAAACAGGATGGAACTTCGCACATTTCCAAAGATCTGTTAAAGATCTGAGTGAAGACTGGAGCGAGCTGGTCCGCGCAGACTTTGAGGCAGGATGGGGACACATGGTCCGGTCCTGTCGCTTTGTTAATCTTCTGTTGTTTGAAGATGCGTCTCACATCCTGTTCATGGATGGTTAACGCAGAAGTCAGAGGTGTGGTTGTGGTCGCGGGTGCGGCCGGGTGGGTGTGTGGAGTGAAACTGTCCTTTTCAAATCTGCAATAGAAGGTATTCAAGTCGTTGGCTAGTGTGTTATTGTTCTCAGCTTGGGGGGGATCGTCGCTTGTAATTAGTCAGCGATTAATCAGTTATTTAATTGTGTGGCTCTTCTATGCTGTCCATATGTTATGATACGACAGATGAATGAAAGTGGCAGTGGAGCGAGTTATTTGTCGGGGTTACATGATGCTCCAACCAAACGATTCTCCATTTTTCAGTAGCTGTGCTGCAGGTGCACTGGATTGGTTGCAGTGTGTAAGCATGGTTGTAAACCAACGATTCCCAACGGGTGTTCCGTGACACAGTGTGGCGTGAAAGATAATCAGATGTACCGTGATCGCACTTTGGGATCTATTTCTGCAAAGTGAGCAGCTAATGACACCTTTGTCTTGGATCACCTGACCAAGGCTGGGAAACACTGACGTAGACGGCATGTTTGTGATGCTTGGGAAAGATTCGGAACAAAGCCACGGGTGAATTGGCTACGATTATTTTGATAACCAAATTGTTACATACATGGCTGCAACGGAAAGTACATTTAGGAGTGGTGGTTAAGGACAGGAAGAGAAAGTTGGAGATAAAATAAGAGCTAATAAAGCTATGTATCATTTAGTGACTCTGAATAAATTAGAGAGGTGAGTTTCCTACAGCATTTAAAGTTGGGTTTTTGTACAAATTTAATCGAAATCCACAGTTAATTTTACGCTGACCTGACGGCTAGACATAATAAATACATTATAATATTTCAATGATGAGTTTGAAACATTTTTATTTGAACATGGTTCTTTTTTGTTAGCTTGTTAAACAGTCTAAAAGAAATTGTAAACATAATTTATGACCAATTCCTCTTTGTCTCCTTTGTATTGATAGCTTATGTTAACTACTTAAAAATGTTTTTGTGAACAAAGTTACATTGTATATAGCCACTGTAATTCGAATATGGCTAACAGTGGCTAGAAAGAAATAAGTGTATTATCAAATTGAGCTGAAATGTTTTTCAAGATTTTCTTGCTTTTTCTTGAAAGCTTAAGTAGAACTGCATATTTAAAGTTAATAATAGCTTTTTTAAAAACTATTACCCAAGGTATATTGCATCATAAATTGGTGTTTTACTTCACTATTTTAACACACCTGTCAAATGTCAAAACCGCCCCAAATTCCTCCAGTTGCATCTTTTTAGAACATATCGGAATCTATTAAAATTATTGGAAAATTTGTTGAAAATTGAAGTTGAAAATTTTGGGGAAAAAAAAGATTTGTTGTGCAGTTAATGTAGACCTGGTATATTTATTTTTTCCAGCCTATATTTCAGAAATAATAATCTAATGTGTAATCTTTTCAGGGACATTACTTAAGTAGTTATGAGCAGTGTGTGTGATTTGGCGGCTGTGCTTTGTTTTGCGGGGTACCACATATCACACCAAAATCCCAGGGGCCAAAGCACTACTAGCAGCTCAAAGGTAAGCAGAGCTGCAGTGTTAGCTAACAGTGTTACCAGTATTAGAACCTCGTAATAACGTAACAATGTTCATTTAAATTGTCTACACGAGGGTGTATTTGTGTTGTGACGTCATGCACCCCAAAACGATATAATACAATAAAAGATGGTGATAAATTTGCTGCATAAATACGTCTGTAATTCTTGATCCTTGAGGTATTTTAACGAGAGCATTCCACAGACATGTTATTAAGACAACTTAAAACTGTTTTAAACTGTGGGTGGGAAACTGCTAATATGCCACCTTTTAAATTCATAGAATAAAGAACGTTTTCTCTTCAGATTGTGTTAAATGTTGCAAGCCCTCTTCTGTTGGTTAAAAACAAAAAATGGGGTGTTGGTCCACCGGGGCGCAAGGGGCGCTGTTTGCTCGACCCTGACGCTAATTGTCTACGAGCAAGTGAAGATGGCTGCGACCATAAAGGGGCCTGTCGTAAGTTGATTTAAAATGACTATTAGTTGTCTTGTTTAAAATTTAGAGCCGCTTTGGCATAGGTGTTACGTGTTTTGTGCATGAAACTACCGGTGTGCAAGAGCGAGCTTCTGATGTTTTTAAGTCGCGTTCACACCTTCACGTCAATCACAGTATCATGTGCTAATCGTCAGCTAGCTACATCACCATTCATATCAGTGATATTATTCAGCGACTTGCTCTTTTTGAGATCTTACGTTTAAATAGTTCGGCGGTAATGTTATTGCTCAACCGACCTGCCATGTTTTTTTTTACAGTTAGACGAATGAACAGAAAGACAGAAAGCGTTACGCCCGAGTTTCACTCCAATGCTTTTCGTCGCTTTCCCCTTTCTATCAATTGCTGTGTTCAGTTTGGCATCATTCTCCATTCAGGCTGGTTAAAGTTTTCATTTACGTGTGTGTAAGCTTTGCGTAATATCGTGTTTGCGTTCATGAGTGACAGAATAAATTGAGAGCAGTTTAATTTACCAAGGAATTCGTCTTTGTGAGTGAGAAAATGTCTTGTGGGCAATAAATTGTGTGAAGCCATACCAAATAGATGAACAATTTATATTACAGTACATAAATAGGGATGCACCGATCCCTGTATCTGTGATGATACTGTACCTCTGTACAGTACTCTGCACTGATGTAAATACTCCAATACTACACACCGATGCCACATGACAAGCCTGACATAGACTTTCCAGGTAAGAGTCGTGTCAGGATGACCACTGCAAATTATGCCCTGCAAAATGAATGATTAGCTCCGCTCGAAGTGGCAACCACCGAGTTTTGCGAGTCGCGTCGGCCGCTCCCATCGCGCAGTGGCGGGGCACCCGGGCGGTAGGGAACGCGCTGCGGCTGTAAAGAGAAGTAAGCGATGGTATGATAAAGTATCACTACAGTTATTCTGTGACAGTTTATTTTATAACTTTTGGTATTCTGTAGAAGCAGTCTTGTATTTATTTTTACAATTTTTTTTTGTGTGCCACTATTGCGTCCTGTGGTCTCTGTTTTTCTTTGAGCCTTATCTGCTGTTAAATGTACTCTTTTTACAGAGTGGCGCTTAGTGTTTTGACAAAGACACCACATAACTCAACTTTATTTATAGACCACTTTAAAGAACAACGGGAGCTATAACAATGTGCTGTACATAATAAAGACCAAACAACAAAAACATACAACAAAATAAATAAAGTAAATAATACGTCTAAAAAGTTACTCTAAAAGGTGTCAGATTTTTGAGAAACAGGCCATGTTTAAGAGGCTTTTCCTAATTTTGACTAATATTTAATAACATAAAAATAATGTATTAAACATTTGAATCACAACTGCAAGACGTAATGGAATTATCAAGTATCAGTAGACTACTCTTTATTGGCGAGTAGTGAAATATATAATAATAATGTATTTGTACTAGGACTGCACGATATTGGAAAAAAAATAACTACAATATTTTTTAAACCTGCGATATATACAGTAGGTATGGAAAGGATTCAGACCCCCTTAAAATGAGATGGGAGAAACTTCTAGAAAGTCAACCCTCACTGCAGCCCTCCATCAGTCGGGGCTTTATGGCAGAGTGGCCCGACAGAAGCCGCTCCTCAGTGCAAGACACATGAAAGCTCTGGTCTGATGAGACCAAGATAGAACATTTGGGCCTTAATTCTAACCGCTATGTGTGGAGAAAACCAGGAACTGTTCATCACCTGTCCAATACAGTCTCAACAGTGAAGCATGGTGGTGGCAGCATCATGCTGTGGGGGTGTTTTTCAGCTGGTCAGGGACAGGGAGACTGGTTGCAATCAAAGGAAAGATGAATGCGGTCAAGTACAGGGATGTCCTGGATGAAAACCTTCTCCACGGAGCTCAGGCCCTCAGACTGGGCCGAAGATTCACTTTCCAACAAGACAATTACCTTAAGCACACAGCTAAAATAACAAAGGAGTGGCTTCAGAACAACTCCGTGACTGTTCTTGAATGGCCCAGCCGGAGCCCTGACTTAAACCCAATTGAGCATCTCTGGAGAGACCTGAAAATGGCTGTCCACCAACGTTCCCCATCCAACCTGACAGAACTGGAGAGGATCTGCAAGGAGGAATGGCAGAGGATCCCCAAAGCCAGGTGTGAAAAACTTGTTGCATCATTCCCAAAAAGACTCATGGGTGTATTAGCTCAAAAGGGTGTTTCTACTTAATACTGAGCAAAGGGTCTAAATACTTATGGCTGTGTGATATTTCAGTTTTTCTTTCTTAATAAATCTGCAAAAATTTAAACAATTCTGTTTTTTTCTGTCAATAAGGGGTGCTGTGTGAAACATTATTTTAGCAATATAACTAAGACTGAAAAATGTAAGGGGGTCTGAATACTTTCCGTCCCAACTGTATATTGTGATGCTCAGTCTGGAAAAACCGGTATTGATATATCCCTATACATAAAGCTGGAAGCAGCAATGAACATGCCCTCACTTCCCCTTTTGTTCATCAGACTTTGACGCCATGCTCCGCCCACATTAGATGGCATAGGCAAAAATAATGGGTGTTGCCCATCTGTCATCAGGGTCCAAAATTAACCCTCGTCAGTCGCCAAATGTGACTCAATTATCCGTTTGGCGAGTGAATCCCAGAGCGCTATGCCAAGTGGCAAGTGAAAGTTTGTACCCATGTACACAAACATAACCGTGCAAATCATCGTGCAGCGGTGTGTCCTGGAGCCAATCATACTGGACCAGGGCGTGGCCTGCCAGGAATGTAAGCCCGATCTCTGTTATCAGCTGTGTGTGTAATTCCTCGATCTAACATGACGGCATGTACGCGACCACAGCCCATCGGAGACGTCCTTTCCGTGGTCCACTTCCGTATGAAAGTAGCGGGAGTAAACAGAAGCCAACGTCGGTTGTGAGGCGGCGTCTCTAGAGCGTCATAGAGAAATGATGTTATAACTAGCCGTTGTGTAAGGTATGTCGGCACCCTCAAAAATGAACAACACTGTTTATTCCTTTGAAGTACGACCCAAGTGATTATGTGGAAAGCAAAGCAAGACTGTCACGCTCTGTTGCTAGCACAGGTAGCATTAGCCGTTAGCCACTGCTAGCGGTGAGGCCACCAGCAACAATAAATCGTGTCATTATTTTTCAGGTTGTTTATAATTGGCAACACTAGTTAATCCGTATTGTTATAAAAGATGATTCACATTTGAAAGTAGCAAATAATGTTAACAGGATATGTAACATCATGACTGGAGAATGATAATGTTTACAATTCAAGGTATCTTCATTATCCCAGAGGAGGGCACTTTGTTTATTTTGCATCTTGTACCTCCAAAAATAGTTAGGACTTCAAACTAGTGTTATTTTTCCACATTCGCTGCACTGTTAAGTGATAAGTTTTCTTATATTTTTCTACATGTATTTTATTTGCGTAGTAAGTTTACTAATATCGTGTTGGGATTACTGTTTTAATTATTGACTATGAGGAGTTAAAAGGTCTTAAAATGTTGAACTATACCCTCCAGCTTAGTTTTCAGTACAGATGCTTGAAAACTGGCTGTTTTAAAAAAAAAAAAAAGTTTAAAACGATATAAAAACATTGTGATAATAATCGAGATGGGACAATATGAACAAAAATTAATCGTGATCTTTTTTTTTTTGCCAGAACGAACAGCCCGATAACAAACACACAAAACAGGTTTGACAGTACAAGCTAAAAACATTAACATAGTCATAAAAGAACAATCAGCAGTTTTACTAAGCAAAATCCAAACTCTTTAAAATGAAACCAAATGAAACATTGACAGCCTAATGTTTCAGCTTCCAAGCTGCTTAAAAGTCCTTTAAAAGTGTTCAATAATGAAAAATTAAACAGACGCACACGTGCCAGGGCGTATGATACCATGGAGGCTCTAGTGGTGTTGCAGGGGGACTGTGTGAGGCCAGACTTTAAGGATGTTAAATAAAACTATTTTTTTCTGAGTGCTGTCATTTGTTTCTGTGAATTGTTGTCTCAGTTTGCATGCAACGTAATATAGTATTATATGTGTAAAATTAGGGCAGCACACATATACACACATTGCACGCGTCAGCATTGCGATGACGGAATTTTTTTCGATGGATTGTGCAGCCCTATGTGAAATTATATAGTATTTTGGCCAGTAAAAAATATGCTTGGCCAGTGGATTTTTTTTTTCTCAATCGGCCGGTTAGTCAAAAACTTAATTTCGGCCCCTGTCTGTCACATATACCTGATTCCCACTGGGGTTCATTTGGGCAAATTCCCGAGTAAGAGTTTGTTAAAGTGCGAACCAAACTCGTCGACTTCCCGTTCAATTCCATGCATGATGCCTTGACACTTTTTTTATGTCCTGTTATGACAGTCCACCAATATTGTGTCAATCAATAAAACTGGTATTGGGGCTTTTTTTCCCAGGGGGCGCTATTAAATGGGTTTTGAGGTCTCGCGTTGCAGACCCCTAAGATAAATGCGTTTTTGCGAGGATACGCATGATTACCAAAATGGAGGAGTCTTCAAAAAGGCGTTTCCTAATAAAGGAAACCCAGTTTTATTTTGCTAGTTACATATACACAATACACACATACACAATACACAATACACACATTTCTGTGTGTATTGTTCTGACTTCACCAAACTCATCTCTCGCTTGCAGGGGGTCGAAGACGTCAATGTCACTTTTGAGGATCAGCAAAAGATCAACAAGTTTGCCAGGAGCACGAATCGAATGACAGAGCTAAAAAAAGAAATTGAGTCAAAGAAGGTGAGCAGCGTGCGAATAAGCTTCATCATGTTATTGTTTACAGCCGTCACGTTTTGCAAGGGTTTGTCCACTGTTGAGCTTGTAAGGCTTACAGTGAAACAGCTAAGGCGGGGTACGCACATGGCCACAATCAAGCATTTTCCATCCGTTGCAATCAAAACCAGCAAAGGCCTGATTCTCTGATTTCTTTGAAAGATTATCCTGAACAATTTATTTTTCATTATGGCTATTTTCTGTTTGGGATTTTTATGACTGTGTGGGCAAATAAATGTGTTGCATAGAACATTTTGCACTTGAAACTATGTAAATCCCAGGATGCACATGTCTGGAAACTAAGGAGTCCCAGCCCTGGAACAATGAGTCCCTGCAATTTATCATAATGGAATACAAATACAGTAATCCTACGCTGTATCACGGTGCTTGATTGGCTGTCCCGCTGTATAGCAAATTTTTATTACAGTTGTTAATCTATTTTTTATACTGTTTGTACAATATGTTTGTGTTATCCATTGCTCTCGCTCTCAATATATTTCTAGTTTGTTAATTTTAATTAGGATGATATACTTTCCCAAAAACTATCATGACAAACGATAGTATCGTTGATGTTTTTCTGCCACTGATATAGTATATTTGAGCATGATAATGCAAGTACAGTACATCTTTTTTAGGAACAATTAACTCGAAGAATACAGGGCTGTGAAAAAGTCTCAAATTCTTATAATTTTGCCTAGTTTCCCCACTTTAATGTTTAAGATCAAGCAAATGTAAAAATCAGAGAAATATATCCCAAGGGAACTTAAAATGCAGTTTTTAAATGATTTCATGCCCTGTGTGAAAAACTAATGGCGCCCTTAACACAGTAACTGTTTGGGCCATCCTCAGCAGCAACAACTGAAATCAAACATTTTCTATAACTGGCAATGAGTCTTCACATCTTTGTGGAGATATTTTGGCCCACTCTTCCCTGCGGAATTGTTTGAATTCAGAAAATATTTATGGTTTTCGAGCATAAATGGCCTTTTTAAGGTCATGCGATGTTTATTTTTATTTTTAATTTTTTAAGCCATTCAGAAGTTGACTTGCTGATGTGTTTTGGATTGTTATCCTGTTGCAGAACCCAGCTGTGCTTCATCTTGAGGTCACAAAATGATGGCTAAACATTCTCCTTCAGGATTTTCTGTTAAAGAGCCGAATACATGTTTCCATCAATCACAGCTAGTTTTCCAGGTCCTGATGGAACAAAGCAGCCCAAGACCATCACATGATGTTCTATTTCTGAAATGCTGTGCTACATTTATGCCAGATTTGACGAGACACAAAAATTCAAAAAGGTCAACTTTCATCTCGTCATTCCATATAATATTCTCCCTAAAGTCTTGGGGATCGTTGCAATGTTTTTTTTTTGTTTTTTTGGCAAATGTAAGACGAGCCTTTGTCCTTTTTGGTCATTTCGCCTTGGAACTCGGCCATGGATGCCATTTTTGCGCAGTCTCTTCTTTATTGTTGTGTCATGAACACATACCTTAACTGAGGCTAAGGAGGCCTGCAGTTCTTTAGAAGTTGTCCTAAGAAGTAGAAAGTATGGTTACTTGTTTAAAAAGTAAGGAGTAAAAAGTCGCCACAAAAATAAATACTCAAGTACAGATACATGAAAACTCTACTTAAAGTACAGGAACAAAGTATAAGTAATTCGTTACTTCCACCTCTGATGGCAACACATTGTGATATAATTGTCTGTTACTCTTTGATTCCTACCACCGATGTGCTCTCCTGCCTTGCAGAAGTCACTGCAGAACTTGCAGGACGCCAGCGACGACCTAATGATGTTTGACGACGACTCACTGTTGATCCCTTATCAGATCGGTGACGTCTTCATCAGTCACACGCAAGAAGAGACGCAAGAGATGCTGGAGGCTGCCAAGGTAATCCACTATAGACATCATTAACACATACCAAGTTGATGCAGCACGTTTAAAAACAGAACAATTAATGGGATTTAGCTGTGATTGCTGTTTAATGCATTTAGTTTTATGTATTTCTTTTTATGTAAGAAACGACATTTAGTAACCATTTGATTTTTCCCAGCCAATTGCTGAAGATTTGTTTATTTGTTTTTATTTATATATTATTTTTAAGAAATAAATAATAATGAAATAAAAGTATATGTATTGAAATACACAGACCGGCCTAACATTGTGACCACTTGCATAATCTAATGACATCCAATACAAGAGCTGTCAAATAGTCATCCTTTACAAAGATCATGATCAGTTTTCATTGACTTCGCAGAGAGGTATTCATTTAACAACACATGTAAAACTTTGGTTGTACAGTGGAACCTCGATAAAACGGACAAATAGGGGCGGGGGGGTTGTCCGATATAGCTGATTGTCCGTGACATTGAAGCACTTTTTTTTTTTTTTTTTTTTGAGGCCATATGCACACACATTGCTTTACAGTACAAAATGTTGTACTTTTATCATGGCCTAAAACACCCAGTACAGTACAAAGTCATTGTAAATAAATATAAAAAAGTTTTAAAAGTTTCAAAACTTACTTACTTAGCTGGTGTGCTTTATGTAGACATTATTGACGTACTCGTCATAGCCAAATTGCTTTCATGAGCTGCGAAGAATAGGTGCTTCCTAGTTCCAACTCCTTGCCACAGATGAACAGCTTGACAAAATAAAAACTGTTACTGTAGCAAAAATAGCATGTTTCAGACTCCAGAGAATTTTGTGTTGTATTCCTTTTTGTGTTAACACCGTAGCTAGCCATGTGAGCTCTCTCTGTGGCGCAGAGTACTATGGCAGATATGCTACTATAATCAATGAACTCCTGCCATCATGGCAGCCATGCGGAAATGTTGCCATATTCAACATGGCCACAATGTAGGCACATCTCTCAGTTGGATGTAGTTAAATTGGCTATCTATGATCCGGAAACACATGTCTTCCAGTCTCTGCCTGCATTGCGCCACAGCGCCAGTAAACAAAAGCAGCCAATCCATACATACAAAGACAGTAGAACAAATAAACTCAGAAGTTAAGTTGTGTGTAATAATGTGAAATGACACAGAGAAAAAGTATTGAAGACGCCAACTGGTATTTATTTAATACTTTGTACAAAAGCCTTTGTTTGCAGTGACAGGTTCAAGATGCCTCCTGTATGGAGAAACTAGTCTCATGCATTGCTCTGGTGTGATTTTAGCCCATTCCTCCACACAAGCAGTCTTCCAAGTCTTGAAGTCTCTGTGGGCTTCTTTTATGGACCTTGAGTTTCAGTTCTTTCCATAGATTTTGGCAGATACAATATATTCTTGCTTTACAATTTGGGGGTTTAGTTCCCCTTTAAATTTGGCAGCAATTTAATTTACTGTAGCTCTACAGTACTGGAAAACATGCAAAATGTATCTTGAAAGCTCTTGAGTTATACCTTGGAACACACGTTTGAACGCCGCCGTGGGTAATTCCAAATGCCTTGGTTCTGTGAGCAGGAAGCACTGGAGCAGGAGGTCAAAGGGCTCGACGAGCGAGTGTCGGCCATCCAACAGCTGTTGTCGGATCTGAAGGTGCAGCTCTACGCCAAGTTCGGTAACAACATCAACTTGGAGGCGGACGAAAGCTGAGGCGGGACTTTGTCAGTTGACCCAGTAAGGACTTTGACAGAACATTTGACACACAAACAGGAGGTCCAGTTGGACCTGACCTGCGATGTTATCGCAAAGAACCGCAGGGACAACAATGGGGGAAAAAAACCCAAAACTGAATAAATAAATTCCCTTCAAGTGTATTTTTTGTCGTCTCTTATTTTTCAATGCTTATTTGTGGTAATCATGATTTATTGCATTTTTACCTGAATGGTTCTGAATGGTTAAGGACAGCATGTACCGGTACATGTCACAATTCTGCATTTTGGTGTTTGAATCTTGGCTTCGGCCTTCCTGTGTGGATTTTGTATGTTCTCCCCGTGCTCTCAAGGGTTTACTCCAGATAGTCTGGCTTCCTCCCAAATTCCAAAGACACGCATAGTGTGTTAATTGAAGCGTATATTTTCCATAGGTGTGAATGCTTGTCTATATGTGCCGTGCTGTTGACCGATGACTAGTCCAGGATATGCCCCTCTTCTCGCACGAAGTCAGCTGGCCTCTGCTCCAGCTCACCGCCGACCCTAATGAGGACAAGTGCTATATATAACAGATGGTAATGCACAGTGATGAGAATCATTAGTATGTAAGTAAGAAGGACAGAACAAATCACAAGTACTGTACAGGATATGTAGAACGCGAGTGATAAAATTACATTGAAGCAGACACTGTTGGTTGATCTGGTTGTTGATCATACTTTACGAGTCATCCTCTGCTGGTGTACTCTTTCCCCCCCCCCCCAACATCCAAATTTCTGATGAACCACCTGGATTTAGACCACACAGCATCTTCAGCAGCACTTGTTAAAGCAGGAAGGAGCATGGAGGTGACTTATTTCCCCCTTGTGGTTTTGTGTACTTTGTTCTCATTTTGACCTGAGTTGAACCACTAGGAAAACAGCATATCAAGTATTTTTTTCATGCAGTTTGTATACATTCCACTTCCACACTATAGTTATAAGAAAGATTATTATTATTTATTTTCTTAAACCAGGTAAGGCCTTTGTGGCATTAGAATGCAGTATATACGTAAACTACTTACGCATTCGAACAATCATAATTAATCCTAGTTATCTTTGTTAGCAAAGCATACACAGGAAGTCAGCTCTTCCGTTTTCCGCTTTGGTCACGTGACGTTCCGTATAGCGGATTAAACGGGATAATCAACAGGTGGCATGCTGGTCGAAAACATTATCAGAGGCAGAGCTGAAGTGACCACGAAGTGCCGGTAGAGGGCAGCCTGCTACCATATCGTGCAATTGAACTCTCGATTGACAGATTGCAGAAAACGATGGAATTTGCAGGTGGTATACTATTGAAAGTCGTGTTTTTTTTTTCCTTTTACGTATTATTAACCCAGTTGAACGTCCCACTGTCTGAGAAATGTAAAACTGCCTCTTCCCCCACTCTGATGTCAGGCAATGTGCCTCACGATTGAAAGTCTGAATTTTTGTTTTTTTAGACACGAAGTGAAAGGAGTTAGTTTAGATACATTTGCTTGTAACATTTCATACAATAAAAAGTTGTGTGAAATTGTTCATGCAATACCGTAAAGTAGCTGTGTCTTTTTCTTTTTGTATGTATCAAGCTCATACATTCACTGGGCAGGATGACTTTCTTTTACTGGCACTTTTACAATAGTTTTCACTTTAGTTTGTACGGTTTAGGAGTCAATTTAGGTTTTGAGAATTATAATGCACATGATAGCTGGGATAGGCTCCAGCACGCCCTGCGACCCGAGTGAGGAAAAGCTGCTCAGAAAATATATATATATATGTAGAAAATGGAGTGATAATAATCCCTAAGCGCTTCATAAATGGATTTACTTTCAAACTGCAATACTCTATTTTTCAGCTCCGAAAAGCTGTTACTTCAAGTTTTGTGCCTTCATATACAATCATTGTGATTAGTTATGCACACATGTAGATGATAAAATGAAGCATGTATGTCTTTGTTGAGAAATCTGAAGTTAATGTTTTGTGAAAGTATAGGTGATAAATTAATATAAAGCTACTCTGAATGTACTTGTATTGCTTGGCCTTAAAACAAAGTGGAGAACACCAATTTATTGTTAAAATTAACTATGTTATGGTGTTACTGGTCCGGCCCACTTGACATCAAATTAAGCTGCATATGGACTTTGAACTCTGAAGCCCCTGTTTATTCAGTTTATTGTGGCCAGTTATTCCCATTATTTTAAAAGTGCTAAACAGACCACAGGGCGTTGCTGTCCCTCCATTATTAAAACCAAAGAGAAATAATGTCAGAAGGTCTCGCTGCACCAAAACACGTGATCAATGCAACATGAAGAAAATGCATTGTGACAACCTGCGAGACTACTGTAGAGGTCATCTTGTACGTGGTCTTCATCTACCTCTGTTCCTCAGGGTTGCCTCAGCTACGTGATCTTTGCTGTGGTGCTACAGCGAAGAAACAATTGTGTCTGCCCTTTGCCTCTGCACACTCGTCCAAATGTCAGGACAGTCAAACAAATCCATGGAGGCAGCCGCTGTTTCTTTATTCTGTCCTGCGTCTTTTATTCATAAAAAGTCACCAGTCATAGCATCCCTTCTAGAAGCAAAACGTGTAACATTAATGCAAAGGCCAAGCCTTGGGCCTGTAGGTGTTTGTAACCCATTTTTGGAGGTGAATCCCAGCACCCGCAAAATATGAAAGATTTTTATTTTATTTTTACTGCATGTTCTTTTTAAACACGCTAGGCAAGTGCGTAGCCATAAAGTAGGCCTACTTGACTGAATCATAATATTTTAAGAACAAAAACGCAGAACCCGCCTTGCCTGAAAAAACAAAACAAAACAAAACACGATGAAATTCATCTTGCCAAGCCAGGAGATCAGCACTCTTAAATTTCTGATCCTAGAATCGCCCCTTCCTTTGCCTAATAGATTTCCTGGTTGTGGTTATTTTTAATTCATTATTGTTATTATTATTACTATTATTTACTTTTTGCTTCTGCCCCAAATTTTCCAATGAACACTGCATGTTTTTAATGATATAATTCTGATATTACAGGTGAGTATGGTATGTAAAAATGTAATACTTTTCATGCAGAGTAATCAGATTATTGATTTTTTTTGTTTTTGTGATTTGATTTAATCAAGGCAACCGGGTGTGGTAGTGGTCATCGCATCCGCTTCAGAGTCAAGAGGTTTTGCATTCAAATGCATGTTTTATCCTTGCTAGTGTGTGTTTACTCCAGGTATACAGGCATCCCCCACATTACAAAAACCTGCATTTTAGGTTTATTGAAGACTCAATAGGTCGGAATGTGAGTGAATGATTGTTTGTACAGTAAACAGTGTGCATTAGTGCTCCGTGATTGACTGGTCACTAGTCCAAGGTGTAAAGTCAGATGGGCTCCTGCTCACTCGTGACCCTAATGAGTACAAGAAATATTGAAAATGAATGAATGGCTGGTTGGACTTTAATCAAGTTCCTTCAGTCAATACATAAATCTTAACAAGAATACATTTGTGATCCATTTAAAAGCTCTTAACTGTCACAGTGCAAAATAGAAATAAACTAAAAACAATCCAGAGTAAAAAAAAATTTTTTTTAAAGTCAATGGCATGCATAGTCATACCAGGGCACATACTCACACCCGCAATTTGCTATCATATTATTAATGTGATTGCTCCTCTTGCCAGTTATTCATAATAATAGCTGTCTTGCACAATAGAAATAAACTGGACAACTACAAATATTCCAGAGTAAAAAAAAAAAAATCCACAGGATGCTCATTCACTTAGAAATAAATAGAACATAGCATTGTGTAATGAAGTGATGGCACACCTAAATGGGCCTAAACCCAATTGCTTAAAGAGCAGTGAGAGTGCAGGCCAGCAGGAGACAGGATGGGGAGGGGGTATATGGCATGTTATCAGAAGCCCTATGGGGGCACAAGCTAGTGCAAACTATAGGCCGGTCCCAAGCCCAGATGAATCCGGAGGGTTGCGTCAGGAAGGGTATCCGGCTTAAAACTTGGCCAAACAAATATGACAGGTTGGCCAGACAGAGGGATAGAGACAGGAGGAATGTGCAGCAGGTTAGGGTGATTAAGGATAGAAATGGAAATGTGTTGACTGGTTCCAGTAGTATGCTGGATAGATGAAAAAATACTTTGAGGAGTTGATGAATGAGGGAAAATGAGAGAGAAGGACGATCAGAAGGGGCAAGTGTGTTGGACCAGAAAGTAGCAATGACTAGTAAGGGGGAAGTTAGAAAGGCACTAAAGAGGATGAAAAATGCAAAGGCAGTTCTTGATGACATACCTGTGGAGGTATAAAAGCATCTAGGAGAAGTGGCTGTGGAGTTTTGGACCAGGTTTTTCAACATAATTCTAGTGGGTGAGAAGAGGACTGAGGAATTGAGGAAAGGTGTGCTGGTGCCCATTTTTAAGAACAAGGGTGATGTGCAGAGCTGTGTGAACTATAAATAAAGTTGATGAGCCACAGAATGAAGTTTTGGGAAAGAAGTAAGTTTTTGTAAACAGTATGGTTTCATGCCTAGAAAGAGTACCACAGATGCGTTATTTGCCTTGAGGGTGCTGATGGAGAAGTACAGAGAAGGTCAGAAGGAGCTACATTGTCTCTTTGTACATCTATAGAAAGCCTATTACAGAGTACCGAGAACTGTGGTACTGCATGCGGAAGTCTGTAGTGGCGGAGAGGTATGTTAGAATAGTACAGGACACGTATGAGGGCAGCAGAACAGCGGTGAGGTGTGATGTAGGTGTGACAGAGGAGTTTAAGGTGAAGGTGGGACTGCATCAGGGATCAGATCTGATCCCCTTCCTGTTTGCTGTGGTGATGAATACGCTGACAGATGAGGTTAGACCCGAATCCCCATGGACCATGATGTTTGCAGATGACATTGTGATCTGCAGTGAAAACAGGGAGCAGGTGGAGGAACAATTAGAAAGGTGGAGGCATGCACTAGAAATGAGAGGAGTGAAGATTAGCCTAAGTAAAACAGAATATAGAGTATGCGCATTAATGACAGGGGTGGAAGGGAAAGAGTGAGGCTACAGGGAGAAGAGAAAGCGAGGGTGGAGGAATTTACATACTGCACTTGGGGTTAACAGTCTAGAGCAGGGGTGTCAAACTCATTTTTGTCGCAGACCACATTGTAGTTACGGTTTCCCTCAGAGGGCCATTATGACTGTGAAACCATAAAAATCTTTAATCACCTCATCATTTTTTTTGTCCTGTTTGGCTGTAGCAGCCGAACAGCCGAATCACCTCATCATATTATTACACCCGAAATTTATAAACTAGTTTTGGAATCAGAAATCAAAGGTAATGGGTTTTTCAACTGTTGTTCATCGTAAGTAACACAAAAATGCTTGCGATATCTCAATGTTATTTACGAAATATGACCATTTGAAATCTTGCTTACAGATTTGAACAATAATCATGGAAGTTGACATGATTTGCATTCGCGGGCCACATAAAATCATGTGGCGGGCCGGATATGGCCCCTGGGCCTTGACCAAGGCACTTCTTCCCCGGTTACTCAGCTTGGTCGGACCAGGGCCCTGGTGGTTCCAAACTTCTTCCATTTCCGAATAATCAAGACCACAGTGCTTTTCGGGACCTTCAGTGCTGCTGAAATTGTTTTGTATCCTTCCCCAGCTTTGTGCCTTGACTCAATCTGGTCTCGGAGGTCAGCAGACAATTCCTTAGACTTCGTTGCTTGGTTTCTGCTCTGATATGCACTGGCAACTATGAGACCTTATATAAACAGGTGTGTGCCATTCCAAATGATGTTCAATCAACTGAATTTACCACAGGTGGACTCCGTTCAAGTTGTAGAAGCATTTCAAGAATGATCAGTGGAAATCAGATGCACCTGAGCTTAAGTTTGAGTGTCATGGCAAAGGGTGTGAATACTTATGTACCTATTATGTTTGACTGTTTAACTTTTTTATAAATTCACACAAGTTTCTGAAAATATTTTTTTACTTTGTTATTTTGGGATATTTTCTGTAGATTTTTTTTGAAGAAAACTACACTAAAATCAGCTTTAGAATAAGTCTGTAACATAGCAAAATGCGGAAAACGTGAAGTGGTGTGAATACTCTCTGGTGGCACTGTCGATATAGTGAGGGAAGACATGAGGGCAGTTGGTGTTAGAGAGGAGGATGCAGGAGATAGGCTTACATGGAAAAGGATGACGCACTGTGGTGACCCCTAACGGGACAAGCCAAAAGGAGAGAGAGAAGAGGAAGATCAGAAGTCCAGTGTGATTACACCCTTATTCAACTGTACCTGCATAGACCCGATTACAAAGCTCACAGAGGTTCTGAGTGATAGGACATAGAGACTATGAAGATCTGAGGTATGATCCATTAGGCCACAAAGGCATGCAAGCTTCATCATAACTTGAAAGTGTGGAACACAAACTCATCTAACCTGATGTTTGCCAACATTTAAGAGACATGCAAATGACACAGTCGTAGCTAGACATATTATCTTTGAGACTTCTATTAGTTTGTCTATGATGAGTTCAGTCCCTTTGCTTCCTTGGACAGGCATTGCGCATTGCTGGGATGTCGGTCATTTCATTACAGTCTGTCACGTTGATAAGCCAAGACTACAGAGAAACATAACACTGCGGCAGGAAGCATCACAACTATAAAGACAAGTCATCCTGTGAGTGTGTTTGCAATAAAGAACGGCGAGTGCTCTGGGAGCACGCTGCTGTCCCCGAGCTTACAGCCTGCAGTTTATTTAAAGATTTGTTTATCTTCATTTATGAATGACTGGAAGTGGAAATCAAGGGAAGCCTGAGTTTTTAATTCCCAAAGTAATGCTCCCTTACAATCACATACCCCTTGTGTGTGGAGTATAATGTGTAACTTGCATTTCCATTCTTACCACACAAAAAAAATAAAAATTAAAAAGAAAAGAGCCAGTTAGTCACTATATGAAAGAGCTGCCAATATTTCTATGAATATAATTACCGGTGGCTCCTTTTCTTTTTGAAAACTTTGGGAAGAACATGGAAGCTTCGAGTAGAGAGTTCATAGTCCACAAAACCTAGAAGAAGAAGCCCAACTAAGGAGAGACCCTCCCGAGTATGTTTGTCACAAACCCTAGGTCCATAACCTGTAAAATGGGTTTTTTTCTAGCTACGAAAGTATTCAGGTTGTCAGACAGTAGTACCACTGTCCTCTGTTTGAACTGGATTGAGAGAATTATTGTGTCATGTACATACTGTATTATAACCAAGGTGCTACTAAATAGCTTACTGACTGGTATTGGCATTTCTAGCCCATTTTATTTTTTTGGGGGGGGGGGCTACAGCCCCCCTAGAATGAATCCCAGGACCTATAAACCTCTGATCCTAGAGAACTAACAGCTGTGCACATACCACCTAGTGCTAACGCTAGTGTATAGCTCTCTTGCTATCATTTAACACTACTTGTTTAATTACACTACAGGGGTCTCACCCAGATGTTGTGCACATTATAGCCGGTGATTTTAATCAGGAAAAGTCCTGCCCAAATGTTATCAGCAACCAGAGGAAAAACACATTTGAATCTGTTTTCACAACATTTAAACAAAGCCACACAACACCCACATTTACGCTATTCATACGATGTCTCTCTGCTCCTCACACCTTTATACACACCCCTGAGAAGGAGAACACCCTATTGTGTACAAACATGAAAAGGTCTATGAGGAAGAATCATTTTCCTTAATTTGTCCTAGGTCAATCTCGTGGCTTTAGAAAATGACTCGCTTGCATTAATTTAGGCCAATTTAGACTCCTTCCAGGGGAGATCAGATCACAGTGAAATTTGAACAGGCTATCATAGACAAATGGTAAATTACAAAGCTTTTGAGTTTCCATGGAAAAGTTAACTCTCACAACTTGGATGTCAATTATGCGCAAACATTCAGTCAGGCCACATTGGCCAAGCTGAAGACAGCTGGGTGGCTCCAATGAGCCAATGTAAAAGTCCACGTGTTGTTACACAGTAGTCCTCCGATGGCATTTACAGGAGAAGAATGAATACTTTGCATTCACCCCAGCAGGATTATGTTCTAGAAAAGATTTAAAAAGCAGATCAGTCATATTAGTGCTGCGCCGACTCAGCTAGGCTGTCAGCCAATTAGCCTCAATTGATGTTGCAACAACACGCACGGTCGTCGATCTTGCACGAGGACACACTATTACAGCCTAATAGTAAGCTACAACCGAGGGATAACAAGGAGAAATTATGAGTTGCTTGTTTTTTGTAAATCAATTTTTCCAGTGTGCATTGTAAAAACATCTCCACTGTGGCTGTAAAATGTTTGAGATTTGCAAAGTGGGGAATCTGTATGGTGCTGTTTTTCTCCTTTGTATATAATATTTAATACAGCGCACAAATGAAAGTGAATAAAACTCAACTATACGGACAGGCGTAAACAGTGAACAAACTCTGTCGTGGACCAAGTCAAGCCGTCCAACACGTGTTATTAGGAAGCCCATGTGCATTCCTGGAAAGACACGCCCTGCTGCAACATGATTGGCTCCCGCATTGTGGGAAGGGCAGGCTACGCAGATGTAACGACTGAGCATCCCAAACATGAATCGCAAGTTTGTTATGGTTAGATTTAGGGCTAGGGTTGGGGATCCCTCGTGGGGATAAGCGGTGTAGGAAACGGATGGATGGCTGTATTTGAAAAACAAAAGAACCAATTTCAATGTAAATTAATTTTTATTTTCCAAAGTCAGACAGCCACAGCAGAAGGATGAAAGAGCCACATGCGGCTGTGGAGCTGTGGGTTGCTGACCCCTGGTCTAGGGGCACTACACTGTCAACCCATAATTTGTCATTCAAGGAGCCTGTGGGCAGCCTTTGTGATATGTTATATTTTACTTTAAATGAAAATCACACATTTCTCCCACTTTCGACAAACCTGGTACATTGAAAGCATCACTTTGCATTTCTTTATCACGTAACAGTGCAATGTATATCTTGTGTCTCATAACACCGCTTGTCACAGTGGCCTTGATAAGCGTTTAATTAAAACTCACAATTTATTGAGTTATCACTGTATTGCAAGCGCAAAGGTCATAATATTAGGCCTGGTTGGTGTATCGTGTGCATCTCTCGAACTGTGCTGCCTTTTTTGAGTCACACCCACAGAAGCAAATAATTTTTCTAACACTGTGGACATGTGGTTAACACATCTGCCTCACAGTCGAGAGGTTAAGGGTTTGAATCTCCCTCCTGTGCAAAGGTTGTGTGTTCTTACTGTCCTTTTGTTGTTTTTCTCCAGATACTCTGGCTTCATGCATTTTAGTTAGATTCTACAACCCCAATTCCAATGAAGTTGGGACGTTGTGTTAAACATAAATAAAAACAGAATACAATGATTTGTAAATCATGTTCAACCTATATTTAACTGAATACACTACGAAGACAAGATATTTAATGTTCAAACTGATCAACTTTATTATTTTTAGCAAATAATCATTAACTTAGAATTTTATGGCTGCAACACGTTCCAAAAAAGATGGGACAGGGTCATGTTTACCACTGTGTTACATCACCTTTTCTTTTAAGAACATTCAATAAACGTTTTGGAACTGAGGACGTTGCTTGGATGGCAGCATATGTTTCTCCAAAACCTGTATGTACCTTTCAGCATTAATGGTGCCTTCACAGATGTGTTAGTTACCCATGCCATTGGCACTAACACAGCCCCATACCATCAAAGATGCTGGCTTTGGAACTTTGCGTCCATAACAGTTCGGATGGTTCTTTTCCTCTTTGGTCCGGAGGACACGACGTCCACAATTTCCCAAAACAATTTGAAATGTGGACTCGTCGGACCACATAACAGTTTTCCAGTTTTCATCAGTCCATCTTAGATGAGCTCGGGCCCAGAAAAACCGGCGGTGTTTCTGGGTGTTGTTGATAAATGGCTTTTCGTTTGTATAGTAGAGTTTCAAGTTGCACTTACGGATGTAGCGCTGAACTATATTTACTGACATTGGTTTTCTGAAGTGTTCCTGAGCCCATGTGGTGATATCCTTTACACATTGATGTCGGTTTTTGATGCAGTGAGGGATCGAAGGTCACGGGCATTCAATGTTGGTTTTCAGCCTTGCCGCTTACATGCAGTGATTTCTCCAGATTCTATGAACCTTTTGATGATATTATATGGACCGTAGATGATGAAATCTCTCCTCGTCAAAATGCCACCTGGAGTCAGGCTTTTATGCATAGCACATTACAGATGTTACTTCAGATATAATGATTTGATGTATAGAAACACTTTGCTCTTGATTCCTGTCTAAATTAAATCAAATGGGGGACAGAGTTTGGCAGATTATGTGAACATAAAAATGCTCTCAGTCAAATGATGTTGGGTTATTTTTTTAAATGAAAGCTGAACACCGTCAGTTGCTGGTGTACAAAAAGGCATTTACTGTATAACTTCCAATACTACACTGCTGCCACTCATATGTGCAGTATTTAAGTAAATGTAGACATTGTTTTTATTAAGACTGCACTTGAAAAAATGTATTTCAATATTATATAAAGCAAATATGAAATTGAATTGTATGCCAATTAAATTCTGCGACCTCCCCTTTTAAAATGTATGTGAACAGATTACAAGTAGCCAATGAATCCAGATTGTAATCTGATTTCATTGTGATACAATATGTCTGGTTTAGTTCACCTTTTTATTCAAAGCAACAATGCCTTGTAATTATGCCTTATGATTAGGAAATACAGTTGGAAATACACTAGATATGCTCTTGTTTTGTGTATGTGCTTTTTTTTTTTTTATTGTCCTGTTCGGCTGTTTGGTCAAGCAAAATGGAAAATCTGTATCCCTTTTATGATGAAACAGTTTTACTGTGTCACAGTGGAGTTTTTAAGATTCTGCTGTGGTATTATAATTGAGGTTTATTGAGAATCAGACTTGATCAGTCGAACAGAACAAAGTTTCAAGAAGGGAGAAAGAAACAAAGACAAAAGACAAAGCAATAATTGTAAACAAGATGAGTGAAGTAAATCATTACATTATCTACAACAAAACGTTAAATATGAGTGTTGCATGGAGCTGTAGTGCTACACCCTCTGAGGGAAGGACAGGACAAGATAGAACGGGACAAGGACAGGAGAAGAAGCATGCAGGACCAGGGTCGTGAACCCGGCTGTACAACTGAAGAGTGGTGGCATTAATTATGTAAATTATACAAGTGTACAGGACGAAAGTATAAGTGAGGGGATACACAAGTGATTTGCATATTAATTAGTTATTTGTTGCAGTAAGGGGTGTGTGCCTGCGGATACATGCAAGTGAATTGATACCTTTTTACATGCACAATGACTGACAGTGTCCTGTAATTGCTGTGGCCGCACCGAGGCGGCTGAGGACCCCACCCAATCAATCGAGGGGCGGGATCAGGCCCAGGGGCCCACCCGAGAGCAGCCCGGGGACGGGACACGTCCCACTCTGAAAGACCAATGGGGGTCGGCCGGCCCCACCGAGGCGCCCCGACAACCGGCCACCCAGCGGGGACCACAGGGACCCAATGCCACCCCCCCCAGCCTACCAACCCACCCCACCCACCGCCCCACACGCCCCGCCACCCCATCCCCCCTCCATCTCCAGGAGAGCCAGACGCCCCCCCAACCCGCAGGGCCCGCGATGCAGCCAGTCCCCGCCCAGCCCAAGGGAGGGAGAGTGTCTCGTTTGTTGGAAAGGAGGGCCGATAGGGGCACCCAACAAGGGAATGATAAGGGGCGGAACCCAAGGAGCTGTCAGCCCCAACACCAAGCACGAGCCACCACCCCGGCCTCGGGAGCACCGCCATGCAAGTAAGTGAGACCCACCTCACTTACTATGACTGCCAGGTCCCCGACTAGCAGTCATTGGCCCTACTCCATGTGTCACCCCGTGTGTTGTGGTGCATTAAAATCTAGAGAGGTCAGTGAGCCAAGGGGGTGGGGGCAGGGCTGCCAGGCACTACTGCCTAACAGACAAGGAAGTAGTGCCTTGTCTGTTAACAACCGCCCACATCTGGGCCCATACATATGTGTATGGGCCCAGATGTGACTAGTGAGAAATATATACAGTGAATGGTGTGAGTGTGTGCTAAGTAAGTGATTAAGAGGCATGGGTCCCGCAGGTCGGGCTCATTAGGCAGGACAACCACCGACGAAGAGGGCCATCCCACCCAGACCCGCAGCACCAACCCAGGCCCCCCCCCCCCCCACCCCCGTCAACACTCACTACCCCCCTTTGAGCGTGGGAGGTGGACCCCCCAAACCAGGCAGGGAAAAGAACCCCACAGCAGGCCCCGCAGCCCGCATGGGACCGCCCGGCTCCCCCACGGGAAGAGGAAGAAGCGACTGCAGCGGGACGCAAGGAACGGAGAGAAGAGGAGGAAGCAGGCCCGAGGAGCGACAGTGGGGCCCCACCGCCTCCAGCACCCACGGACCATGTGTCACCATCACACCACTATTACTCCCCAGGAGGTCACCCCAGTGGTTCCCCCCACCCCCGAGATCAGGAAGGAGTGAAAAATAGTGAAATGCAGACTCCGAAACAGCAAACACAGGGACAAGAGGAGAAGATCCCCACAGCATGCATGTGTCTTTTCACCATGCAAACCGATCTAAAATGTGTGAAAATAAAAAGAAATAAATAGAATAATAATAAAACAACAACAACCTTGACAACAAAGAATATAAAATTCATTTGTTTACTTTCACACCTATGAAAATAGTCTTGCTATTGTCAAATGTCAGAGCCCTACTCAGGCAAAGGAATCAAGAGTCTAGATTTAGCATGTTGAGGAAAGGTGACCAGCTATCTACGTATAGGTGTAATTGATTCTTTTGTTCTGCTGATATTTTTTCTAACGCAATATTTTCTATGATGATGATGATGATGATTTAGCCACTGATTGATGTCAATAGCTAGTTTGTTTTTCCAGTTTAATCGAATTGTTTTCTTAGCGGTAGCTAACGCGACAAGTAATGATTGTGAATATTTATTAGGGAGGTCAATTATGCTTAAGTCGCCAAGTATGCACAATCTTGGGGAAAGTGGAATCCTGCAGTTGAAAATATACGAGAGTTTTTGTATAACCGAAGACCAAACGCATTGAATTGGTGTACATTCGCATATAGCATGAAAATAGGTGTCTGGGGTATTTTTGGTGCATTGCACACATATATTCGATGGAGAGAAGCCCATTTTATGCATAGTGTACTGAGTAAAGTGTGTTCTATGAAGCACTTTATATTGCTGTAGATTTGTGTTTTTTGTCATTCTAAACGTATTGTTACAAATCTGTATCCAGTAGCTACGGTCAGCAGACATGGAGAGGTCATCTTCCCATTTGGTGATTGGTAAGTGCATTGATTTAGTACATGAAATTAATTTATAAACTTTTGAGAGATTTATTTTACTTTGCGGGAGAAGCTTCATTATTTGCTTGACAAGCAGTTGGAGAGTGCTCTGGAGTGTTGGTATTCTTTTTTTTTTTGCTGCTTTTAATTTATTGTATTGAAGAAAGATTCCGGCTGTTATTTGGAATTCTTGGAACAGTTCATCACATGTCCTAAAACATTATTGTTAAATAGTTGTTGTAGGTGGTTAATTCCATGTTGTTCCCATGTACTAAAATGAAGGGGTATATTATTCATTTCGAAATCTGGATTATGACAGATTGGCGAGAGCATACTGGGAGCTAATTGAGATCCTGTTGATTGTAAACTTTGCCACCAAGCCGTTAAGGTGGATGCGATTATTGGATTCTTGAAACATTTATGGTGTTTAAGACAAGTAGAAATAAATGGGAGTTTTGGTAGTTTGATGTTGTTGCAGTCTGTTTGTTCCAATTCTAGCCAAGAATCACACTCCTCACTGTGGTGCGACCATTTGATGAGGTATTGTAATTGGTTAGCTAAATAACAGTGTTTAAAGTTGGGAGCATTTAGGCCTCCCTCCCGTTTATTTTTCTGAAGAGTGGATAGACTGATTCTATTTTTCTTATTTATTGAATAAATTTTTTTTACAGCAGAATCTAAAGTTTGAAACCATTTAAATGTGGTCTTAAATGGAATCATTGAAAATAAATAATTTATTTGAGGTAAAGTTTTCATTTTTATTGTAGCTATTCTTCCCAGTAATGATATAGGCAAGTTATTCCAGCGTCTTAAATCAGCTGAGATTTTTTCCAGAAGTGGTGTGTAATTTAGATTGGTTAGCTCTGTGAGTTTTGACGAAATATTGATACCTAAGTACTTAATGTTTCCTATAGGCATAGGGTACTCTGGGATTTTATCTGCAGGAGTCCATGACCTTGCTGTTATTGGGAGTATTGTTGATTTTGTCCAGTTAATAGAGTAGTCTGATATTTGTATTTGTATATATCGTGTATGTGCTAACCACAGTATTTTCCAAGTCTATTATACACATTGATTAAAATGGTGTTCCCTTAAATAGATGAGAAGGTTGTCAGTTTTACTACAAACTCTTCTTCACTGAATTAAAGGCTTTATTGTACTATGCATTGCCAGGAAGGTTTATCATGTGAAATGTAGTGTTTGAGGTTAAACTTCTGACATTAGGACTAATGTAAATGATATTGAGGGTTTTCAGAATCCAATGTTGCTTGAGGAATTTGAAACTTGATTAATAGAGGTTATAAAAAATTCCAAATCCCAAGCATTGCTATGCTCAATACCATCCCCTTTTCCAAGATAAAATGATAATTTAACATTGAGTAAACTGATGTGTGTTGTCCACTCTCTTTATTGAATTCATTTAAGACGATGAAAAATGTACAGTAATCTTTCTTCACCACATTCTTCACCTCATCTCAGTGTTGACAAGATTTTAGACATTTTTGACGTGATGAAGCCTTGTTTTGTTTGCCATCTCCCTTGAATCTGACATCAGTGACCTCTCATTTTTAATTTGTATACAAATTTCTATATTTCAATCAATAGCGGTGACCTCTCACTTTTAATAAACAAATATATTTTCCAAATAAAATTAAATTACAAAGGTAATACCAATACATAAAAAAGATCTCAAACACAGTTTTAGATTATAAACCAATCTCTGTTGCCTCAATTTTCAAAAATTCTGGAGAAACATTTCAGCTATTCGATTAGAAAGGTTTGTTGAGGAACATCAATCAATAAACGAAGGCCAATTTGGCTTTAGAACCAAAACAACAACCTTAATGGCGATAATTGAAGAAAATTAAGACATTTCTAATGTACTTGATCAGAAAAAAATATGAAATTGGTATCTTTGTTCATATAAAAAAAAAAACCTTTGGCACAATTAAACACTCAATCCTAGTCCTACAAACTGAAAAAAAAACTGGAATTTAGTGGGGTGTCGGGAGGTTTCTGAAGACTGGTGAAGTAACAGGAAGGGAACAGTATGTTAAAATGGGGCAGTATACATCAGAAAACCTTGGCATTGTTTGTGGTGTACCCCAGGGGTCTGTGTTTAGGCCACAACTTTTTAATGTGTATATAACTGATGTTTTTAATGCACCTCAATAACTAAAAATCATACTCTTTGCAGATGATCCAAATATATTCTATAGCAGTAATAATTATATATGAGCATTTAAAAACTGTGAACAAGGAACTAAATAAAATAAGAGTGGATGGACATGAGCAAATTAGCTATAGACTTAAGTAAAACTAAAACAATGATGTTTGGTTGTCTTAAAACTAACCAAGAGCTGCAAATAATCCTCACACCCATTATCCTTTTAAAGCATTCAACAATTTATTACCTGCCATGGTCTGTGTTTTAGTTTAGATTATATTTAGTTTTGTTTCATGCTGTCCAGTGGTCCCATGTTGTTCATGTCTTGTGTGCTCATTTACTTACAGTATTGTGTCCACCTGTTGTCGTCAACCCTCTACCTTATTTGAACCAATCAGCTCCCTTCAGTCACTCGTGTCTTTTGTCCAGGTGTTCCTTGCTGTCTTGTTAATTTGTTTTGTTAATTTAGTTGCCTGGTTTCATTCAGTGCTTGTTGATTCATTGTCGAATGTCGTTTGTCAAATGTCTTTTGTCGATGTGGTTTGTTCTTTCAGTAAGTCATGTCACGACTAATGTCTTGTTTCCTGTTTTGGGTTTACTCAAGTGTTTCTTTGTTACTTTGATTATTTATTTTGGGACTTTGTTTAGTTAGATTTATCCACGTACCTTGGTTGTTTTTTTTTGTACAACCCCAATTCCAATGAAGTTGGGACGTTGTGTTAAACATAAATAAAAACAGAACACAATGATTTGCAAATTATGTTCAACCTATATTTAATTGAATACGCTACAAAGACAAAATATTTACTGTTCAAACTCATAAACTTCATTGTTTTTAGCAAATAATCATTAAATTAGAATTTTATGGCTGCAACATGTTCCAAAAAAGCTGGGAGAGGGTCATGTTTACCACTGTGTTACATCACCTTTTCTTTTAAACATTTAATAAACGTTTGGGAACTGAGGACACTAATTGTTGAAGCTTTGTCGGTGGAATTCTTTCCCATTCTTGCTTGATGTACAGCTTCAGCTGTTCCACAGTCCGGGGTCTCCGTTGTCGTATTTTACGCTTCATAATGCGCCACACATTTTTAATGGGAGACAGGTCTGGACTGCAGGCAGGCCAGTCTAGTACCTGCACTCTTTTACTACGAAGCCACACTGTTGTAACACGTGCAGAATGTGGTTTGGCATTGTCTTCCTGAAACAAGCAGGGGCATCCATGAAAAAGACATTGCTTGGATGGCAGCATATGTTTTTCCAAAACCTGTATGTACCTTTCAGCATTAATGGTGCCTTAACAGATGTGTAAGTTACCCATGCCATTGGTACTAACACAGCCCCATACCATCACAGATGCTGGCTTTTGAACTTTGCGTCCATAACAGTCCGGATGGTTCTTTTCTTCTTTGGCTCGGAGGACACGACGTCCACAATTTCCCAAAACAATTTGAAATGTGGACTCGTCGGCCCACAGAATACTTTTCCACTTTGCATCAGTTCATCTTAGATGAGCTCGGGACCAGAGAAGCCGGCGCCGTTTCTGGGTGTTGTTGATAAATGGCTTTTGTTTTGCATAGCAGAGTTTCAAATTGCAGTTACCGATGTAGCCCATGTGGTGATATCCTTTACACATTGATGTCGGTTTTTGATGCAGTGCAGCCTGAGGGATCGAAGGTCACGGGCATACAATGTTGGTTTTCGGCCTTGCCGCTTACATGCAGTGATTTCTCCAGAGTCTCTGAACCTTTTGATGATATTATAGACTGTAGATGATGAAATCCCTAAATTCCTTGCAATTGTACATTGATAAACATTGTCCTTAAACTGTTCGACTATTTTCTCACGCACTTGTTCACAAAGAGGGGAACCTCGCCCCATCTTTGCTTGTGAATGACTGAGCAATTCAGGGAAGTATTCAATTAAATATAGGTTGAACATGATATGCAAATCATTGTATTCTGTTTTTATTTATGTTTAACACAACGTCCCAACTTCATTGGATTTGGGGTTGTAATTCCTGCACTTCTGCGTGGCTTCCCTGAATTTTTGCCTTTCAACACCACAAAAGCCCAAACCTGACAGAGTAAACAAACACAAAAGGACCCAGCGGGAAGCACATGGAGTCACCCTGCACGCCCCCAATCTGCCTCCCAGCACCCTTAGCCTGCCGACCAAACCTACCATTTTTCACTAAGCCCTTTCGTTCTTTCCTCGCCGTCCTTTTCATCTGTGACTGCAAGTCCTTGTTATTCACACTGCCCTACCATTTTACCTCCACATTTTTTTAGATTCAGATTTTTCCAGTTGTGACGATTGCCCCAATTTACTGTAATTAACCTCCTTTCTGATTCTGACTCCGACACCAATTTTGATTTTCCCCTAGTTTTTATCGTCCTAGCCAGTTTTTGTCACGTTTTCCCTTTTCTGATCCCTGCGAGTCCAAGTGCGAGTCATTTCCCTCTGAGCTTTACTTGGACACCCGCTTGGCCATCTACAGTATAAGGGACCGCCGTGTGGTGGTCAACGGAGGCGCCCAAGTAAAGGTAAGGTAAGTAAGTAAGGTAAGGTAAGTAAAATTGTCACGTCATTCCGCTGCTGTTTATAAGCCACGTAATTTGTCACCCATTTCCACGCCTCAGCCCAAGTCATGTCCATCCAAACCTGCCACCTCGTTTCGCACCACACATGTTCCCTACTTCACCATCCTGAGTTCCTGTACACTCTGCCCCTCTTGTATCCTATGCTCTCAAACCTCTATGGCGGCAGGCTGAAGAAGCGACTGTAGACCCTATTCCCGCTCCTCGGCAGCTGCAGCAGGCTCCCGTTCCTGCTCCCTGAAAGCTGCAGCAGGCCTCCATTCCTGCTACCCGGCAGCTCCAGTAGGCTCCCGTTCCTGCTCCCCGGCAGCTGCAGGAGGCTGCCATTCCTGCTCCTCGGCAGTTGCAGGCTGCGGCGGTGGACGCTGTGCGGCCCGCCACCCGACCTTGCTCCAGCAGCGCTCTTCCAGTGGGCGCCACCCATCCTTTCTCCAGCGGCGCTTGTCCAGCGGCTGCCATCCATCCTTGCTCCGGTGGCGCTTGTCCAGCGGCTGCCACCTGTCCTTGGTTCGGTGGCGCTCATCCAGCAGCCGCCACCCGACCCTGCTCCGGTGGTCTCGTCCAGCAGCCGCCACCCGACGTTCTTGACTGGTCCCTGCATTGCCGTTGGGTCCGTCATCATGGCCGTCCACCTAAACAGCCCATTAGAAACCCTTGTGTTTGGCATCCTGGTTGACCTCCTGAATGGCCCAGCCAAGCTGCATGTCTGGTGCTTGGCCCTGATAGGTGGATCCTGAACCCACCCTGTTTGAAAACGTTTTTTTGCTGTGCCTTTTGGGGAACGTATGGGATCCGTTCCTTAAGGGGGTGGGGGTTGGTGAGGAGGTTGGGGGGTACTGTCGTGGTCTGTGTTTTGTTTTGAGTATATTTAGTCAGTCATGTTTTCCTGTGGTCCCATGTTGTTTATGTCTTGTGTGCTCATTTATTTATTGTGGCCACCTGGTCTCATCAACCTTCTACCTTACGTCAACCAATCAGCTCCCTCCAGCAACTCGTTTCTTGTACAGGTGTTCCTCATTGTCTCATCAATTTATTTGTATTTAGTTCCTTGGTTTCTTTCAATACTTGTTGATTCATTGTCAAAATGTCATTTGTCGAATGTTGTTTGTTCTTTCAGTAAGTCATGTCACTAGTAAAGTCTTGTTTCCTGATTTGGGTTTACTCAAGTGCGGGCCGGGGCCTCCCAAATATTCAGGGTCCCTTGACAGTGTCAGGTTTTTACCAACTGTTCGACGCCCCCGGTCATAGTATACAGAGGGGATTGCGGCTTGATGAAGCCATCAGAACCACATGAGGGTGTAGGGCTATTCCACTGTTCCACGGCCAGGACGAAAACCAGATTGATCCTCCTGAATCTGAGATTCGACTTACTGATTCAACCCCCTTGGCCCCTCCCACATGTGGTGAGCTCATAAGAAGGGGGACCCAGGTTGCCTCTTCGGGCTGTGCCCGGCCGGGCCACCAGGTGCCCACCTTCCAGACCTGGCTCCAGAGGGGGGCCCCGGTGACCTGCGTCCGGGCAAGGAAAAACTTAGGTCTATTTATTTTTCTCATCATAAGGGGTCATTAGATTTGTGCTTTGTCTGCTCCCTCACCTCGGACCTGTTTGCCATGGTTGACCCTACCAGGGCCGTAAAGAATGTTAGCCATCAGTTTGTGACCTCAGCTGAAGCGCACTTGGGTTATGAAGCAGGACAACGATCCAAAACACACCAGCATGTCAACTTCTGAATGGCTTAAGGAAACAAAATGAAAGTTTTGGAGTGGCCTATTCAAAGTCCAAACTTGAATGTGATTGAAATGCAGTGGTATGACCTTATAAAGGCCATTCATGATCGAAAACCCATAATTTTTTTGCTGAATTCAAAGAATTCTACAAGGAAGATATTTGAAAGACTAATTGCCAGTTCTAGAAAACGCTTAGATTTCAGTTGTTGTTGCTGCTGAGGATGGCCCAACCAGTTATTAGGTTTAGGGGGCCATTAATTTTTCACACAGGGCCAGGTAACGTTGAATTTTTTATTTTTTTCCCCTTCATAAATGAAATTTAAAAACAGCATTTTTAAGTTCACTTGGGTTTCATTTGTCCGATATTTACATTTGTTTGATGATCTTAAACATTAAAGTTCAGTTCAGGCTGTACCCCGCCTCACACCCAGAGTTGGCTGAGATAGGCTCCAGCACACCCGTGACCCTAGTGTGGATAAGCAGTCCGGAAAATGCGATGAATGGAAGAATTTGAGAAGGGGGTCGATACTTTTTCACCGCACTATATTGGTTTTATGTAGAGCTTTTCTTGATATGAAAAGACACAAATGTACTATTTACAACCAAAATAGTGACAGAATGTTATTTATAACCCTTCAATGAATAAAGATAATTTAGTATCCAAAGAAAATAGTTTGAATCGCAAGGTCAGATTAGTGAAACATCACGCTAATTATCCTTATGAAATTCACTCCTTTAAAGACTGTCTGCTGTTCCTATTTTGGTTGTGAATGTCGAGATTGGAATTTGCTGCTGCTCAGTGCAGGGATGGATCTTTTCCAGTGGGACACAGGGCTGCAGGCAACCCCCAAATCCAATAAAATACTACCTTTAACAGAAAGCTGTGATGAAGCAGTTTTTCAAAATAAATGTACAGTACGTACATAAATGCATAGTTGATTAGCATATTTGTATCTGCACTGATGGGTGAATTTTAACATGTTTAATATATTAAAGGTAAAAAAAAATTTAAAGTGGCCCTTGGAGCCTTCATTTTTTTCAGTATGCGGCATTGGAGAAAACATTTTCTTACAACCCTGCATTAGAGGTTCCACTGTATTTCTATCCTGGTGTTCTGATTTTATTCAGTAGAATTCCAAACACACTTGCTAGCCTTTTGAGGGACTGTGTGCATTTATGCGCCATGCATCAGTTTTGCCTCAGCAAATTCCAAAGAAGCAGGCCGATACAGATTTGTGACAAAGGAAAATTATTCAACGAAGAAAGAAACAAGACATAAGCCCTTTGCATAGAAAAATAAAATATCACAGGTGATTCCCCCCACCCCGAGTTGAGTTTGATGAGCACTCACAGATAAAAGCACTCCATCAGTACTAAGACATTTCATTGCACATAGAGAAATGCATTCATAAAGTAATGGAAGACATTTGGACTAAATGGATATTTGTGCTGTGTTTTTGCATGACATACCTGCATATATGCACTTTGGAGTCAAGTCAGGTTCAGTTCTAAAGTTTTTGGGCAAGTGGGCTGAAGTTGAAGTTGTGTGGAGTGTGTTTAAATGATGCCTGCGTATGAGGAGGAATTGAATGGTTTAGACTCCTAATGCGGCCACAGTGTGACAAGCATACCAAGCAGACCATTTGTCTACAGTGGCTCGTTTCCACAGCAACTTACTGACTCTGACTTTGTTTCGTGACAATGGCCAATCAGCGCCCAAGTGCTTTCAGCTCATTTTTATTAAAAGGTGTTTATTTAGTTGAATCACAGCCTGATTGATGTTGTTTCCAAGCAATGTAATCAATGCAGGAGTGCTCTTCTTATCTGTGAAACATACAACTGTAGGTCCTGCTCAAAGCACTCAATACGTTTTGTTTTTAGATCTTACTGAGTCAAAAAATTATGTTTACTTATATACCATATGATCTACATTTAAGATAAATGTGGATCACTGAACTAATATTTTATGCTTCACATTTGGTGGTTTGCCTCAGAAACAGCATTGTTTCATTGTCACCTCATTTTTTTAAAAATTATTTTTAATAGGATAAGATTAGTTTTTTACACTACTGAACGTGTTTATTGAAGTGTCACCAATAAAATGTCATCTGCTGTGTTTTTAAAATTGAGACCACAACATATGTAACATGCGTAAAATGTAATCTAATGACAATTTGTCAATTGTCCGGAGTCAAGTGGTTCTAAATTAACATTATCCATTCTTTATTTTTTTATTTTTTTATTTTTATTTTTTGAAGGATGGCAACATTTAGCCCATTGGCCCATTAGGTACATATCTAATTATATTTGACCAACAAAAAAGAGTCTTGGCTTTTGCTTAATTGTGGTCTCTTAAGAACCGTCGGAGTTACAAGGCTGTCACCACAAAATAAACAGCATAGTTTGTTCAGTTAACTTGAGTTTGAAATACAATTGAGAAAAATAGAACTAAAAAACAATTCAGTGCAATAAATTCAATCAATCATAATCTCAGTTGTTGTTCATGTCACCTTTATAGAGTGTGAATACTTTTTTTAATGTTATGATTTATGGGGGGAAATATGTGGAAAAACACATTTTATTACCACTCCAATATACAGTATTTGTGACTGGAGCAAGATTGTATGACTTTTGACTTGCGACTTGCTTCAACCAAATCATAGGTGTCAAATTCAAGGCCCGGGGGCTAGATGTGGCCCATCACATCATTTTATGTGGCCAGCAAAAGCAAATCATGTTTGTCAACTTCCGTGATTTTCGCTAAAATCTGTACCCAAATTCCAAATTGTTATAATAATAAACAATAATGTTGAGATATTGTACTTTTTCTGTTACCAAACCCTTCTTCTACAGTAACTTAAACAATACTTGAACAAACTGTTATCCTGTTATCGGATTTCAAATCTAGTTATCCCTCAATTTGTTGTGTGATGGTAATAATATGATTTGGTGATTAAACATTTAACTGTTCTAATGGCCTTCTAAGCGAAGTCATGACAACAATGCGTCCCAGGACAAAAATGAGTTTAACACCCCTGAACCAAGTAATGACTTGACTCAACTTGAGTTGCTTAATTTTTTTCCCACAAGGACTTGCTTGAGACTTGAACGTTATGACTTGAGACTTGCTTTTGACATGCTGTACTGTATGTGAGTTACTCCCACCTCTGCTGGCACACGGAAATAAATGTTTTACTTATACTAAAATACAAATCTGGCTGGTTTGGTTTGGAACAGGAACGTTGATAATGTTTACATGAACATTTTAAAATGTGTCAGCAAAGGTTTTGAAAAAGGACACTTATTGTTTCAGTGTTCTGAAATCGGTTGAAAACAGCGAACATGCGTGTTAAGTATTCAGTGTAGCCATGGATATTATATGTACTTTACAACTGAAACAACAATAATGGACCACAGAGATACTGTGTCTGGGGCACATGACTTCATATATCACATTTTAAAGTCACATTTATGCTGATGAAGGCTTTTCAAAAGATGCTGTTGGATAATAGCAGTTGGTGAGTTTGCATGTATTTCTTTGTAAAGTGATACCGCCAACTGCCACGCATATTCCAATCTTTTCAATTTTTTGTTTGTTTTTGTTTTTGTTTGTGTTAACAAGGATCATTTTGACCAAATTGTAGTCTGTGCATTGAAAACCTCATGCCGTAAACATGCCATAAAGTTTGTAATTATTGTGTGTCTTTGAGACTTTGGGCCGACTGTCTGACTGATAGGAGCTTTGATTTGTGATTGCAACCCCCAAAGTCATTGTGAGATTGCTGCAGAGACTTTGAGACATGCTCGAAATCACAGGACTCCCACATTCATGAAGGACTCTGCTGCTTTAAGTGGGTCTACAGGCCGTTCTTCTACAGAGCAAATTAGATCACATGAGAGAGAAACGCTATTACAGAAGACATGGACACTGGACGTGTGTGTCACCATATAAACTTTCACTATGGTGCGTTTAAAGGCAGTGTTCTGCATCTAACATTAATACTTGGGGGAAAAAAAGCACAAGCAAACTGATTTCACATCAGGCTTTAATTTAATCGGGATTTGTGCTCATCCTCCTTGACTGCAGAGTTCGTCAGCTGAGATAATTAACTTTGGAAAGACATCCCATCATCCAAACAACACTGATTTATTTGATTTGAAGCGTGTCCACTCAGGCAGCCGTTTCATTTGATGATCTCAATGTGTGTTTGTGTTGGGAGGGAGGTGTAAGGGGGATTTGTTCTGAGTAATTCACATCCTCTCTGTAATTGGCTGATTAGCCGTAGCTCATGTTTGGAGGCAAGCAGAGCGTCGAGAAGGTCTTAGTGCACGGAAAACATAGGAGAAGGAAAAAAAGAGTCATCATGGCCCAGAAAAAGAACCGTAAGTTTTGATGAATTGTCTTAAATTTGTTGATTAGACCAGATATAACATAGGATTCTGTGAGGCATTTGTGGTCTTATTCACATCACAAGATCCTACACAAAACCAATGTGATGCTGATTTTATTTGTGCTTTTTCACATATTGTATACATTTGCGATTTGGATCCATTTGGAATAGAAATGGCTTTAGTAGAACAAGAGTGATGTTGTTAGGTTACATATCATAAAATCCATCAAGAATGTCGTTAAAGCCGCACACAGATTAGCATCGCTGAGCTTTCCCCCCCTGCTTCCCTCCTTCAGTCCAGCTCACCATCAGGGAATACCTGCCTTCCGATCAATGTGTGGTGAAACAGCTCTTTTGTGACGGCGTCCGCGAGAACATATACCCGGCCTTCTTCAAGTCCATGAGCCACCCAGACCACGTGGGTGTGGCGCTGAGCATCTCTGTGGCTGGCTACGTGCTCGGAGGCAGCTCCTACTTCCAGGCGCTACTCTTTGGCGCAGCGTGGGCAGGGCTCATCTACTTCTGCTGCCACGAGATCTATGAGGGCTACATGCTAAGGAGGCTGAGCGTAGATATGGCTGACATTCAAACCAACTACCTGGACAACCCGAATAATGGCTTTTGGGTGGCAGAGGTGGGAGACAGCACGCTGTCCAGGGTGGTGGGCATGGTGATGGTGATGGGGCGGAGGAAAGTGGAAGAAGATGACCATCGTGACAACTTGAACGGCGGTATGGGGACGGGATCCTCGGCCGACGGGAGCGGAGAAATGTCCTATTTGGTTGTGTCGTTCCCATGGCGTCGCACGAAGCTGGGTTCCCAGCTGACCCAGCGGGCATTAGACTTCTGCAAAGAGCAGGGCTTCGCTCGTCTTGTGCTGGATGTCAGCTCGCCACAGACGGGGGCCATCTCCCTACTCAGAAAGGCTGGCTTTATTCAGACCTCATCGCACAGCAACACGCACGCCAACGGCTTGATCGCCAAACTGGCAAGAATCAGTGTAATACGCATGGAGAAATTCCTCTGAAAGACTCCAAGACCTCTTCCAACCTGGACAGCCGATATAGCCGATTGTCCGTTACATTGAAGCACTTTTTTTATTTGAGGCCATATGTACCCTTATTACTCGACAGTACAAAACTATTGTTTGTAGGTTTTTTTGTGGCCTAAACACCCAGTACAGTACACAGTTATTGTAAATAAATATTTAAAAAAGCTTGAAGATGTTTGAAAGTTTCACATTTTTTCAAAACTTATCACGCTGGTGTGCTTGGTCATGGTAGCATTGTTTACGTACATTACTCATCATAGGCGAGTTGCTTTCATGAGCCGTGAGGAATTAGTGAGCTTACTTGTTCCAAATCCGTTGCCAAAGGCGACGGGCTTGACAAAAAAAAACAAATATTTTACTGTACCAAAAATAGCATGTTCCAGACTCCAAAGACTTTTTGTACTCTTCATCAGAGTTAACGCCGCAGCCATGCTGCTCTCTCTCTGCTCAATGTACAATAGACAATAGATATAACCATCGTCACATGGCCTCCACGTAGGCGCGGGAGGCACGTCTTTTGGAAGTGGATCTATTTTTCTTTCTATATCTATCTGTGACCCGGAAATACGTCATTGTCATTCTCTGCCTGCTTTGCGCCACAGTGCCGGTAAACAACAGGGGGCAATTATAGAAAACAATGAAAATAAAATAAAAGTTAAAAAGGAAATAAAATAGTTTAAGTCAAAAGGTAAATGAAATATGAATAAAAAAATTAATTAAAAAGGTGGGTCTTGTGCCTGCTCTTAAAAACATGAGCGTTCTCTGCAGCCCTGAGGTGCTCCGACAGGCTGTTCCACAGACGGGGGCCGTGAAACCGGAACGATGCCTCACCGTATGTGTGTGTCCTGACTTTCAGAATAATAGGCTAGACCCGGAGGACCTCAGGGCCCATGAGTGTTCATAGGGTAAAAGCAGCTCTGAGAGACGAGAAGGCCATTAGGACACTTAAAAACCAGCAAAAGAACCTTAAAATCTATCCTGAAACACACGGGGAGCCAATGCAGTGATTTTAAAATTGGTGCAATGTGCTCCCACCTTCTGGTCTTTGTCAGGACACGTGCTGGCGAATTCTGTAGTACCGGTTAACTGTAAGCCTGAAATGGTCCTTTTAGGAAGACCAGAAAGCAGGGCATTACAATAGTCGATCAGACTGGAGATTTAAAAAAAAGAAAAAAATTCAGCAATTAGCATCTCCATGTTGGCTCTACAGCGAATGGCACGGACTCTTGCTATGATAGGAACTCACAGGTCATCTGAGGTGTAAAGTCTTCAGTAACAGCTATAAGCTACTAATTGCTTACTCCCAATATGTTGATGTCCGGAGCCTCTCTGCTCTACAAATGATTAGACATTAAATAGCGCCAGTCACATGGTCTATTGTTCTTGGGGCCACTCAAATATGTGAGAAAAGTGAAGTTCAGTCATTTGGAGGTGTGGGAGAACTTTGTGTTAAGCCTCTTTGCAGGGAGAAGTTGAATCCGTCTACTTCAGAAGAATTAATGCCAGCCGTCTTCTAAGACCTCACAACTCTTTGCTTAAAATACCAATGAAAAATGCAATAATGTCAGGACATTGGGAGGTTTAAAATTCTTTGGAGCTGAGAGAACAGTGTGTGTGTGTGTGTGTGTGTGTGTGTGTGTGTGTGTGTGTGTGCGTGTGTGCATGTGTGTGTGCACGGCAGGCATACAAAGAGGATCAAGAATGGAGTATGACGCTGTGCATTTAGGTCAGCGTATACTGTGAAAATACCAACATTAGAACTGATGGCAAACAAATGAATAATAGAGCAGAGTTTTTATTCATGTGATTGTGTGTGCGAGGGTCTCAATAGGTTTGATTTCATTTGTTGCTGTGTGTCTCTTGTTTACGTGATTGGGAGTGTGTTGGATGAGGATGTTGTGTATGTTTAAAGTGTATGAAAGTGGCTCGCTGATGGTGTAGTGGTTCACTCGTCTGACTTGGGTGCAGGCAGAGTAGGTTCAGTTCCCATTCAGTGATGGTGTTAACGGGATTATGAATGGGTGTCTCCCTCTACACAGATTGTGCCCTGTGATTGACTGGTAACCAGTCCAGGGAGGTCTGCCTTTCTCCTGAAGTCGAACAGGACCAGCAGTATACAAAATGGATGGATGAAACTGAATGATTTTGAATATGAATCGCATGACTGCATGTGACTTTTCTTAATGTTTGTGCAAGTTTCAGATTGCGATTGTTTTGATGTATACCGTGCTCCATTTGTTTAATTTGGAACTCAGAATGGACCAGAAATCGCACTGTGCTTTTTTACTCTAGATTACTGGAACGTATCCTTTATATATCTGGTGGGATACATATCTGTCCTTGTTCATTTCCTGTGAGTGGAATGGGCACCGGTCGAAATACTCCCCCATATAGTGTGTTTCTGCTGGATCAAAATACTCCCAGTTTGACAAAACATACAGGAAGAAGGCATACTCTCATCAAACCTCAGCTCAAAAATCCAATTGGTAAACTTTGTCTTTGTGTGTATGCGTGCGTGTGTGCGTGTATGCATGTGAGCTGGCGAGTGAGGGAGGGAAGGTGGGAGCGAGTGGGCAGGAATTATTGCAGACATACTACCATTCATGCATTTGGTTTGGGATATAAAGCAAGCACGCTGCTTTTTGGCATATATTCAATGCAGTAATCATACGACTATGACTATGATTGTGAAATAATGTATCATCACATAAATATGACATCCCTGCATGAATAAAGTCAGTTTTTTGGGGGGGGGGGTTTCGAACTAAAGGCATAGTTTGGTGAGGAAAACATATTTTTTAAAGAATAAAGATTTTTCAGAATAAAAAGCACAACATTACAAGAATAAAGTTATAGTTTTACATAGTTACTAACATTTGACTTTGTTTTTAATATCTTAAAATTCAGACTCTATCTTGGAAGAATACAACTTTGTTCTCGTAAGCTAACAACTTTTTTTCCCCCTAAAAATATGAATTTGTTATCAGAACATTCCAACTTTTTTTGTCTTGAAAACAGGCAACATTTATATTCCTAGGCCGTTTAGAGGTAAACATGGTTGTTATGTTTAATTGGCATTAAAGGCTATGAGGGGACCCTTGCAAAAGTTCCTTCACTGTAATGGGTACCCCAATCAAAACAGTTTGCGAACCCCCTGGTCAATGAGGTTCAGGATCTTCTGTGGAATCCCACAAATTCTCACAGTATCCCATTGATATTGCTGTGTAATACCAACAAAATGCTCGGTCAAAAGACAAATGGAGACAGAGTTGTAAAGTTCTGAGTGAATATAAAATGTATCTTTCAAAGACGGACTATGACACCATCTAACGCCTTGACTTGAACAAAGTCACCACTAACTACAGTTTATAAGAAATGTAATAACACAAAGGAAAGAACAAATGCATTCAGTTAGTGTGACACATTGAACCCATGATGTCTGCCGGTGGGTCTCCATAGTTGGACGTCTTTGATTTTTCACGTCCAGCTGTTTTTGTTTATACTCACCTCTGGCTTTTGTTGTCTTTTATTCATTATAAAACTACCCAGGTACTGTTTCTGTGCTGCTGACTGAATATTGATACTTGTTTTTGTCCTTCTCTATGCTTTTGCATATTAAACACACAGCATTTGACTTGCGTCTGTGTAGAGGCTTTGCAAATGTTTCCATTCCAATTGTATGGCATAAATAAGAGCTAATACAAAATGGACAAAAAGGGCGTGGCCAACCAGCGACTGTTGATGAAGATCAACTCTTCGGGAACAATCACACATGTTGGCAGCCACTGCAAGAATGCCATGCTCTCCTTCCTCCGGGAAACGCAAAATATATTTTTTTTAAATATCCAACTATGATTTCTTAATGAGGCTTTTTTTTTGTGTGTGTCAAAACTAATAATAACTGGAGACACTGACGGGCCCAGCGAGAATCCACCATGTTGATGAAGAAACAGACTGTTCTCTATTCAAAGCCCTCGGTGATTGCTCACCTCAATTTTGCAAGATTAGATGCAAATAAAAACTCTGGTGAGACAATTAAATGACACGAGTGACATGAAGGTCTTTGTAATTGTTCTTGACAGTATGAACAGAATTTATCATTTGTCATCTGCTGGACGTCAGAAAATGTAAACATAAATATAAACCATGCTCTGAAAGCAACACTTTTTATCAATCCCTCCATTTTCTATATCATCCATCCATCCATCCATCCATTTTCTGAGCCGCTTCTCCTCACTAGGGTCGCGGGCGTGCTGGAGCCTATCCCAGCTGTCATCGGGCAGGAGGCGGGGTACACCCTGAACTGGTTGCCAGCCAATCGCAGGGCACATACAAACAAACAACCATTTGCACTCACATTCACACCTACGGCCAATTTAGAGTTGTCAAATAACCTACCACGCATGTTTTTGGGATGTGGGAGGAAACTCGGAGAAAACCCACGCAGGCACGGGGAGAACATGCAAACTCCACACAGGCGGGGCCGGGGATTGAACCCCGGTCCTCAGAACTGTGAGGCAGACGCTCTAACCAGTCGCCTACCGTGCCGCCATTTTCTATATCATTTAACCACTAAATGACGGTGTGAATGGGGAGTAAGTCTGTATATGTGCTTAGTGATTGACTGGTGACCAGTCCAGGGTTTAGACTACCTTTCACCCAAGTCAGCTGGCATAGGCTCCAGCTCCAAGCAAGCTTCAACTGGGAAATGAACCCACACACAGGGAACCACTATACCATCAGTGAAAACATGTTTTATTTTCAATTCATTCATTTTTCCATATATGCTTATTCTCAACAGCTTCATAGGTATAGTGAAGTCTATCTTTTCTGACTGGGAAAGAGGCGGGGTAAACCCCGGACTGGTTGCCAACCTATCTAGGGTTCGCGTCGCCCGTTCTCCACCTCGCCAATGGCTAACTGAAACATCATGCGGCGAAGTGGATATTGCCCCACGTTCGCCAAGCTGGCGAAGCAAAACTCAAAAGCCCTTCCTGATAAAGGTTAAAGTGAGCGTGCTCATTCTGCCGTGTGTGAAGTTGTGTACGGTGTTGATAGTTTCGTTTTTTCTTACCCCGCTTCGTAGAATGCTTCAATCCGCCGTCCAGCCGAGGCTGGCTAAGCACTCAGGCTCACAGGCGTTCCCAGCTGTGAGGAGCGGCGCAACGGGGAAGACAAGTCACTTGGCGCTGAATTGAATCATTCATATTTATTACCGCACTGTGACGGTCAATGTGTCCTGCAATTCACATTAGTTCGCCCAGCTAGCTAGCTGCCTTCTTCATCAATGCACGACACGAGCCGCTAATTCCCACTTTGGTTGTCATGCCAAGCTGGCTGTAACCAGGGCCGTAAGTAACTAGCTCGTCATTTGGGGATCCACGGCAAACATTGTCACGGCCTCCCCCCTCCCCCTTACGTAATTTAGACCACTTTGTCCTGCTTTTGAAATCTGTTACATCTGACAGCTGAAGTTAGCTTACTAATATTTACAGCTAAAGATTTAGAATATGAATGTTTATCTTCAACTTCTTGAGGATTTTCAAATAACAAGTGAATCAATTTTAATACTTTTAATGTAATAGATAAGAACATGAATCAAGATTTTATTTAGTATACCATTTAAACTGCTTTCTTGGTAATTAAAAGTGTCACTTGTGTCACTCTCCACTTTATCTCCATACTCGGCTGACACTGACAGCAGTGCAACTGCTACTGGCAAGAGCATCATTATACAGTAATACATTTTTACAAGGCATGAAGTTAGATCAATAAGTCAATATTTTACTGTGATTGAAGAGTTTTCTTTTTACATTACAATCGGAAAAATAAAGATGTGTTCTTCCTATCAATTCATCATAACATTTAGGCAGGACTAACAGTTTACCAATTCCCAGTTGCCCGTGGCAAGTCAAAAATACTCACGGGCAAGTGAATTGGAATCATCGTGGCCTTGTCTCGGCATAAAATAATGAGCTGTTGTGCTTAAAATGTAGTTTTGTGTCGTCTATACGAATCCAAGCTGCTTAGTCAGGCTGCTACAGCGCTTCACTTTCTCATTTGAGTGTATACGCAACCCATGTGACCATGCGTGTACGTCTAAAGAAATACACTGATTGGCTGACTGAATATGCTACGGTGTACTACGCTTGTCAGAGCGTCACTTCACAATCGACTGGACCAGATAGAGGCGCCTTATTTTTCACGCCGGCCTCTGTGTTTTTGAACTGTTTAGCCACATTGGCGGAAGTTTCATGACCCACTGCCAACCCTGCAATCACAGGTCACATACTGTATAGACAAACAACTATTCACACTCTCACTCTAGATTTAATAGGAGAAAGTTGATCCAACACAATGTGAAACTAGAGTAGCTAGGTAGCCAGCAGGCTAAGTAGAAGCAGGCTAGCTGGAAAGCATGGTCCAATATTCTGTATGTGTTACCTAGCTTCTTCCATACTTTGTAAATCCATACCATCTGCCCATCCATTTTCTGTACTGCTTATCTGGTTTAGGTTTGTGGGCAAAAGGCTGATTACAGCCTGGACTGGTCGCCAGGCAGTTGCAGGCCACATTAAGACAGAGAACCATTCACACTCACATTCACATCGTCACTGAACCCTTGCTGCCTGCAGTCAAGTTAGACAAATCAACAACCACACAATCAGTAACACAAAAACGTTCCCCTAAAAGGCCATTTTTTTCCCCCACAACAAAAACAACATTTCTCTGGAACCTATCATTCGATTTTCAAAGTTCTTGGTGGGTTGTACTCAAGTTGAAGTGGCTATTCCAACCGGGCTCAGCAAATCTTGTCACATTGGTAGTGTAAACAGATCTATGTCTTCTTTTCTGACTGAGTAGCGTCTTCTTCGTTTATGCTTCGCATCTTTTCCTTACTCTGTTTGTCACTCTTTCATCTCTCAAAGGTCACGAATAGTATACGGTAATAACAATTTTACTAGTTTAAAATTTGAATGTAATGCTAACTATTTGAAAATATAAACTGTTAATCCACATTCCCGCCAAATAACATTTCATGAAAACGTCTCCCTTAACTTTGATAAGAAGTGATGATGCATATGGTGACACTAGAGTCTTACTGCTTTGAATGTGAGTCCACTTACCGTGCTTCATATAACTTTTGTTTGTTTGTTTTGTTTTCAAATCACAGCCTTTGTGATTTGAAAATTGGATTCTGCTACATTGCGCTGTCGGTTTGAATTTGATCAATCGTTCAGCTCTAATTTTAGGAATCATTTGTACTACAGTTATCGTTACTTTTTGTTTCAGAACAACTATAGGTTACACAGCAAATGCATGTTTTATGCATGGAGTATTTGAAATTTCATGGGGAGGACAGAACATCTCCAATTCTGGAATGACCAACAACTTGGCGTGCGACTTGAGTTTCTACTGTAGTAATGTGACAGAATACAATAGTGACACACAGCACACAACAACAACAACAGTGAGTTGTAATGAGGAACTGAATGATCAAGAGTGCACGCATGAGGCCAGAAGACAGAAAAAGAGGATCACATCCTCTCAGCAGCATCATTGTTGGGGCTTTGTCATTCCTGCCGAGTCGGCCCAAAGTTTCCCTCTAATATGGCCTCCGAGCAAACTCAGCAACTCCCCTCACCTCATCCTCAAATTCATGCTGAGAACACCGAAAACAGCTGCAGTCATGACCTCTGAGGTTTGTTTTTCCAATGCATTGCACATTTTGAAAATAGAAAGAATGAATTATACACATATTGAGAACCTGTATTTTATTCATTCTAACCATTTTCAATTGGAAATTTAAAAAATATATATTATTTTTTTTAATCATAAAAAATATCTGTTAAATGCCAGTGCTTCCTATCCAATCCCAAGTCAGGATTCAGCCTATACACATTCACAGCCTCACAGACAAGCTATTATAGATTTCTTAACACAATACATAACTGCAGGGTCACTCCAGTATTTTTTCACATTCAAATTCCTCTGCAGGCCAGATTTAACCACCAAACCGTTTGTTTGACACCCCCGCTGTAGCTTGTGATGTGTTTTTCTAATTTAAACACCATTGCTATGAACAGAGAATGTCTTCGTTTACCCTGGAGTGAAAGAGGATTCAATACGTGCAGATACTAATCAACAAATCAGAAAGTTTGAAAAGCCAACTTTGTGTGAAAGAGAGATCCTATGGCTGGGAGCAATTTCCCCCTGCTGAATTTTTAAGCTTTATTTGTACCGACTTTAGTTTATTAAGCATCACAATCTTCAACTTGAAGCTTTTGAACAAAAAAAGGAAGTCTATTGTGTCTTTTAGGAGACCCTGTATATATTATTAATTAATTTATTTATTTATTTATATGTGTGTGTGTGTGTGTGTGTGTGTGTGTGTGTGTGTGTGTATATTCATTTCCAGCAGTCTGTCACGTAGGTTTTTATTTAAGGCAAAGCAAAACATGGAGGACCCAAGGGCAGGGAAGCAAAACAAAGGCAAACAAGGATCATGGAAAAAGCTGACTAGACAAAATCCCAAAACTGATAATCAAAGTAACAAAGAAACACTTGAATAAACTGGAAACAAGACATGACTCGTGAAATAACTGAGCGACACTACTGGCGACTACAACCTGTGACAATGAACTGACAAGAACTGAAAGAAACCAGGGAACTAAATACAAACAAATTGACGAGACATCGAGGAACACCTGCACAAGACGCGAGTGGCTGGAGGGACCTGATTGGCCGACACAAGGTAGAAGGTTGACGAGAACAGGTGGACACAAGAACGAAATGAGCACCAAACACAATCCAAACCAAAACACAGACCATGACACAGTCCTTCAATGCCACTTACTCACAGTGGTAATGGCTGTTTATTTTCGCATTTTAGATTCAATAAACAGGGCTGGCAGGCACGGTGGACGACTGGTCTGCCTCACAGTTCTGAGGACAGGGGTTCAAATCCCGGCCCCGCCTGTGTGGAGTTTTAATGTTCTCCCAGTACCTGGGTGGGTTTTCTCCGGGCACTCCGGTTTCCTCCCACATCCCAAAAACATGTGTGGCAGGTTGATTGAAGACTCTAAATTGCCCGTAGGTGTGAATGTGAGTGCAAATGGTTATTTTTTTCTATGTGCCCTGCGATTGGCTGGCGACCGGTTCAGGGTGTACGCCGCCTCCCGCCCAAAGTCAGCTGGGATAGGCTCCAGCACCCCTGTGACCCTAACCAGGATAAGCAGTGTTGAAAATGGATGGATGGATGGATGGATGGATGGATGGATAGATGTTTTTGTGAAGTTATTAGACAAACGTTGATTGTGAGCTGTGAGGGCGACTATACGCTGGGGCAAGTCGAATCCACCACTTCCTCAATTGTCTCCTCTGCAGTCACGTGCCGGTGGCTGTCTGATCTCGTGTCTCCAGTGAGACTGTACATGACCACAAAGTCATTTATGTAAGTATTTATCATTTAACTGCTTTGAACTTCAAAGTTCATTTTGTATGCATGTGTGTAATGTTGTTTGAGGAGTCTAATTTTTTTTTGCTTGCGCATATGTGGTGTTCAAGTGAACCACCAGAAGTGGTGCAATTTTCAATTTCAAAATAATTGTGTCTACCGGAAGTGCTGTGTTTGTTGCTTAAATGTTGCTGGCTTAACATGGTTTTGATAGACTAGAATAGAAGAGAACATCCTTTTATTGTCACTATACAACGATTTGCTTTGTAAAGTGTACTTTCTCTTAGCAAATCACACTGACACAACTAAACATGTATAGCCGAAAAGAGGAGTTGTAGTCAAAGGAAAAACTGAAGTAAAGGAGAAGTCACACACATTTTTTATTTGTATTTTCATGAGGGCCCTAGAAGGGGTTAATCTATTCAATTTGCTACCTTAAGCATTTTTTTAGTTTCATGTCCATTTGTGCATTCTTGTTATTTGAGCTGTCACATGATTTGTGCGTGGGTGGTAATGTCACAGTGGCTGGAGGAGCAAAACCCGTGATGCATTGGTAGAAGATTGTGTGTGTACAGGATTCTGAATTTGTTTGGCTGTGTGCTTTCATGACAAGTGAGTAGACACAAAAGTACACAAGTGCCCTGTTAGCAATAGCCAGTACCTCCCTGTTATTAGTGTTTCATTCAACATTAAGTACTGAAAGATGCCGTGTAGCAATTGCGGCCAAATAAAAAATGATGAATAATAAAGTCTCTCTCTCTCTCTCTCTCTCTCTCTCTCTCTCTCTCTCTCTCTCTCTCTCTCTCTCTCTGTAATGCCAATCATTGTTATATTCCGTTTTTCTATATTTTGTAAAGTTGCGATGTTGTAGTGGTGGTAATAAGGGCTTCATTAGGTCACTTAAATCTCCACTTAAGGCCCAGGTCCCAAATGCACTTCCCGCCACTGCAATTTTATATAGGTTGAAAAGGATTTTCAAATCATTGCATTTTGTTTTTATTTCCAATTTACACAACGTTCTTACTTATTTGGAACTGGGGTTTGTATTTCAAATTTACAATTGCTATTGGCATGTGTGTACCCTTTGGTAAGACCTTATTTTGGTGAAAATAAATTACAATTCTCACCATGCATACCCAATCAATCATATTTCCTAAATAAAATAGTATTATACAATATATATACAAAAAGCTCAACTCACTAATAGATAAGATGCCAACAACCCAACAGTATTTGCTTTGCCCCATCTGCAGTTGAGTAAATAAACAAAACAGCCTCGAATTCTCAGGAATAAGGCAATATACTGTCAGTTTAATGTATTTTCTTGTATTATTATCTTCAACATCTTACAATGTCTCTGTTTGTCACAAGGTTTAAAACACTTCTTTGTGTGCTAATCATGTTTCATGCGTCACCTGTGACCTCACGCCGCCATCTAATGAGCCTGAGGTCAATTGGCGTTCAACAAGCTGATCATGTGGAGGAGCCTGCTGCTGGCGCAAGGCAACACAATGACTGCTTTGACCCTGTTTAAATGCACATTTAAAGATTTCGCCAAATGAGTTTGTTCAGCAGGTGCGCGTGTTGGCTCATTTAGGATGCATGTCAAACTCTTCCCGTTTCACTGAATGGTTTTTGTTAAAAGTCAAATTCTACAGAATGATGTGAATCAATGATTCATTTTCACTTTTCAGAAAGTTGTATTATCCATCCAATCCAATTTCTTACAATACCCACAGACGAGCAAAAATGTGGATGGCGCTACACAAATTTTCTTTGCAGTTTGGCCTTGGCAGGATATTTTAGTCCCCTCTGCAGAGGTGGCAAAAGTACTCTCACGCTGTACTTAAGTAGAAGTACAAACTAATGTAAAAAAAAGAAGTACTGGTTCAGCTACTGTACTCTGAACTCCAGATGCTGAAATGTGCCTAAAAGACCCAACGTGTAGGATTGTATCTTAAAAAAAAAACATAAGTCAAGGCAGTTGTATCTCAAGGAATCACTGTATTCAGTAAAATCCATCCATCTATCCATCCATTTTCTGAGCCGCTTCTCCTCACTAGGGTCGCGGGCGTGCTGGAGCCTATCCCAGCTCTCATCGGGCAGGAGGCGGGGTACACCCTGAACTGGTTGCCAGCCAATCGCAGGGCACATACAAACAAACAACCATTCGCACTCACAGTCACACCTACAGGCAATTTTAGAGTCTCCAATCAATGCATGTTTTTGGGATGTGGGAGGAAACCGGAGTGCCCGGAGAAAACCCACGCAGGCACGGGGAGAACATGCAAACTCCACACAGGCGTGGCCGGGGATCGAACCCGGGTCCTCAGAACTGTGAGGCTGACACTCCAACCAGTCGTCCACCGTGCCGCCCATTCAGTAAAATATATTACAAAAAAAAAAAAAAAAAAAAAGATCAGCTCTACCAAAAAGATTGTTGCGAGGCCTGCTGACCATCAAATTGTATTTTACTTATCTTATTGATGAGATTGTCAGATGCTTTTGACTTCAATCATTCAATCAATCAAACACTACTTTATTTTAAGCAGCACCTTTCCTGCTTGAAAGACGCAAAGTGCTTCACACAACTGGTAAAAGACAAATCCCTTTTAACCACAGCAATATTTTTCCCCACATACACGGGCCATCTCACACCCCCCGTGCCATATGTTATAGTGTTAACAGATGATTAATAGACATGATATGGCTGCTGAGATATTGTTAAGAACAGAGTGGAGTGAGGAAGCGCCATCGAGGAGGGCCAGCAGCAGGAGTCACTTGCAGCTCATAGCCACAGAGACAGAGGAGTCCAAAAACAAAAATAAATAAACGAAACCAATAAATAAAAAGTACGGGTAGCTCACTGGAGTAACTTAAAAATGTAAATAAAATGCTAAATAGATTAGTTAAAACTTAACTAAGATAAAGGGATAGGTATAGGCATCAAAATATTGTGCTCTCTGCATCCAAGAGTTACCCCATTAGGCTGTTCCATAGACAAGGGCAGAGGACCCGGAGTGACACCTTGTAGTTGTAGTTGCAGTACAGACAGGACCTGAGTTTGTGCAAGGGTTAATATGGTGTCACAATATCAGCTAGGGGTGAGGCCAAGAAGGCTTCTCTCAGTTACTAAAAGAACCTTTAAATGTCCCGTGGGAAATTGGGGAGTCCGAGAAGAATACAAATCCACCCGAAAGCAAAAGCAAAACCACTTACTATCTAAGTGGAACCAAAAGATCCACTTTTTGAGTGGAATACATTAGACCGGTTTTAAGATCACTGCATTGACTCCCTGTGTGTTTTAGGATTGATTTTAAAGTGACACTAAACAGGCCCAAAAAATGTCATGTAAATTCAACACACCACAGTAATGTAAACAAGCCTGCCAAATTTGAATGAATAATTCAAAAAAATCGCTAAGCATATAAAATCAGGCTTTAAAACTTGAATAATAAGGGTCGCCTCTCAGCTCTCAGATGCTGTGGGCGTGTCAAATGGATGCGCCGAAAAGAAACAAACATACTGAGGGGGTGATAGCTTATATGATGTAAAATCACGTTAGGAGGCTTAACTTGTGGACTGTAATTAGAAAAATAAGTAAGTTTTTGTTTTTCCTCATTTTTTTGGGGAGCTTAAAAAACATCACTGAACTGTTCTGTAAGTTGAGGCATCCAGCAAAGATGCATTTTCAGAGCGTAGCCATCGTTGGCTTGCTAACTGCACACTGGAGTGCTAAATGGGCCTTGTTATGGAAGCTAACTCCCAACTGGGCAGCATAGCCAAACCAAACGACGTCTCTGTCCTTATATAGTGGAGGAGGGAACTCGCATTAGAAAGTATACGCCCCAGGCCCGTGATGTCACGGGGCTGTGTTTTAGCCCCGCCCACAAAATCAGGACAATTCAAATGGTGAGAAGGATGCTTAAGTTTTAGCTCAACAATTCAGCACTATATTATTGTCTTTGCAAATGGTTTCAGCACTTCAAACATATTTAATGTATTTAGAAATGAAACCCGAATTTCTGCTTCGTGCCACTTTAAGGTCCTTTTACTAGTTTTCAAATGTCTAAACTGGTCTTGGGCCATCATATCTATGCTTTTATCATATCAAGAAGAACAAAAACGTCTGGAGAGGCTGCATTCTGCAACTATGGCCCGCACCTTTGGCATAGACTGCCAGAGGGCATCAGGACCGCGGAGACTGATGTTTTTAAAAAGCGGCACAAAACTCACCTGTTTGGTTTAGTTTTCAACTGATTTCTTAATTATTTATTTAGAAATGAAGGTCATCGTGGTCTCTGTGGCGGCATCCTCTGTGGCACCCCTCAGTGTGGATGGCTCCCACAGGTTGTCTTTCTTCACCCAGGGTCCTCAGTGCCTTGTCATGTCTCTACACTGTTAATATTAATATGAGCTGTGCGCGTGCGTACATGCAAGTGTATGTGTGTGTGTTCATCTGGGTGTGTTTTGCGTTTATATGTGGAGATGGGAGGGGCGGGTTCTTGTATATTTCTTGCTAAACTGTTTTTGTGCGATTTTTGCTGGCACCTTGGCCTTGAGCCTCCACGCAGACATGTTGGTTCATTTAAGGACGTACATCAAACTCCTCTTGCTCTTTCTGTAGGTCTTGGTAGGTAATACCTCTTCCATTCACCTCCACATGAAAAATGCCGTCATTGTCAATCAAGTCACTTATGCACTTATTTTTATAGGAGCTGCCTTGACAGGAAGTAGACCACCCCTATCCTTCACCACAGATGAGACAACGGCGGCTCAATGTCACCATGACGTGCATGCTAGCGTCAACTTGATATAATGCAACTCGCTCACAGAACCATGCAAAGGTAAAATTCGGTAGGGGGGCGGGGTTTATGCTGAAAGCTGGGATGTCACTCTTAGTTAGCATCATGACGTCGGCAAGGATGAGCAGAACGGTAGATTAGATCCCTTTTGATATTAAATGATAATTAAATTTTAAGAAACATGACCAAAAAAAAGTAACTTGTTATCGAAGATCAAGGTAGAATTTAGAATTTCCTGTAATTTCCCAAAAAAAGGCTTAATCCAGGCTCTTTCTATTTTGTGTGTTGTTGTATTTTATGATGACAGCGCGTCTGCCTCACAAACAGGGGATCCGGGATTGAGTCTCTGTTGGAACATCATCTGTAAGGACTTTGGATCCTTCTCTCATGACTACATGGGTTTTCTTCCTCCCACAACCCAAAAACATGGTTCACTGAAGACTATTCGGTCCATAGCTGTGAGTGATTGCTTGTCTAGATGCCTGGCAACCAGTCCAGGGTGTACCCTGTCTCTCTCTGGGTTAGGCTCCAGTTACCTTAAGAAGAAATGAAAATGGCTTTACCATAAGGAATTGTTTAAAAAAAAAAAACACACATTTATTTCTGACAATTAAAAAGGTGAAAAAAGGTGCAAATCACCTCTGCATTATGCCTTTGTTGTGTGCTTTATCATTGATAAGAAAAAAAACTGGAGCTATTTTTACATTTGTGTGATGTTAAGGTAATCTTTTTACTATGGAAATTGTGAATTTTTTTTACATATTTTGGAAAACAGGCAGGTATATATTGACGACTGGATAGCACGTGCGCCTCACAGTTCTGAGGACTGGGTTTCAAATCCCGGCCCCACCTGTGTGGAGTTTGCATGTTCTACCCGTGCCTGTGTGGGTTTTCTCCGGTTATTTCCTCCCACATCCCAAAAACATGCATGATAGGTTGATTGAAGACTCTAAATTGCCCGTAGGTGTGAATTTGAGTGCGGATGCTTGTTTATAAGTGCCCTGCGAAGCAAGCAGTTCCGATTACCTGGGCGAAGATTTGCCACTTTTAAGCAATGATAGGATTGGACAAAGCACTGTGATGTCAAAGCCAAAAGCTAAAGCAGAGCTGCAGTGTCGCTGGTCACACAGAGAAGTGTTAGTTTATCAGCTGGAGCTTCTGATACTGGCACCAACACCAGAGGTGTGGACTCGAGTCACATGACTTGGACTCGAGTCAGACTTGATTCATGAATTTGATGACTTTAGACTCGACAAGCTGTTACAAGACTCGCAACTTGAACGGCAATGATTCACGACTTCACCCCTTTGAATTGAAAGACTTGCCACTTTCACCAAAACAAACAAACGAACACACTGCACTTCTCTCTCTCTCTCGCTCTCGCTCTCTCTGCACATTTATGTATATGTGTGTGAGTTGCAGGCACGCATCCAATCAAGTTCGATCACGTTTTGATCCGACAGCATCCAATCAAGTTGTAGACCAAATACCAAACAAGAAATGGTAATTATTGAATATGCCAGTTTGAAAAATGAGAAGAAAAAGAAGGTTAAATAGTGATACCAAAAATAGTGTTGTTCTGGTACAAAAGTTATGAGGTGGTAAACAAAAAACGAGTCTCAGTATGCAAATCATGCAGGTCAAGCATTACGGACAGTGAGGCAACAACGTCAAACTTAGTTCGACATCTGTAGCTGCACAAATAACTGTAATCAGCACTTTAATAATGTCCTGTCTGCAGTATAATTCATTAATTTCTCTTCCTTGTGCAGTACTATTTTTGCACAGTTTTTTTTGTTTGTTTTTTTCTTTTAAATCTCTATTCCATACTGTGTATCACACAGTGAATAAAAACTGTCATTTAAAAAAAAAAAAAAAAACCTGTGCTCGGCAAGTTAGCCTTCCAGACTTAAATATATATATATATATATATATATATATATATATATATATATATATATATAACATCACCGCCTTAAGCATGAGATGTACGCTACACAAGTCTGACATTTTTTGCAATAAATCTCAACATAATTGTGTGAAAACATCCATGAGCGCTATCAATATAGAGTTCAAGTTGTGTCAGGGTGATGTGTACTTGTTTTGTTCAGATTAAAAAAAAAAAAAATTAAAACATTAAAAAATAAATAAAAAATAACGCTCCCTGACAGGCCACACAGTGCCTAGTGATGGTTGCTAAGGAAGAGATGCTGGGTGGGTCAGGGACATATTTTATTGCCCCAGAGCAGATATTTGTTTTGTTCCGTTTAGCGGTCGTGGGGAAAACGGGATTTTCAATAAAGTTTTCTCTTGTTTCATGGGTGCTGAGCAGATTGATGAGATGCATGGCAACACATCATCATGAGCCACTGTGTGTTTGCTCATTAGACTGCATCCCGCTCTTACTAATGCTTATTTACACTTCACTTCAAGGGGTGTTATGTTACCTTGTGGACGCAATCAAGCGGAACAGCGCACATCTAAAAAATACAAAAGAAGAAGAGACACTTAGAACAATTGACCTTTTTTGGGGGGTATTTTGACCATATTTCATTTTCTGAAAAGAAATGCTCTAAAAGACTATTTGTTTTGCGGAGTTATGTTGTCAGTAGTTTATAAAATGAAAGTGTTTTAATTATACTCAAACATAAACCTATAAATAGCAGATTTAAAGAAACTGATAGTTTTGCGGTGGTCTCTTAATTTTATTCAGAACTGTGTATACTTACAAACCATTTGGTGATGTCGCTCACGACACTTCAAGCCTTGCAGAAGACCTGTGAAGGCACACAGGTGTTGTGCACGTGTTCAGTGTTTCTTTTTAAAGTGACATTGCCAACTATTGGCCAGGCATTCATATTACAGTGTTTCCACTCGGTTCCCTCTGGGAAAAAAAACTGTTGCCAAATTCTGCTTTTTAGTTTAAAATGGCGTACTTTAACCAGGATTCCTCACTGCATCGTGACGTGTCTGTCTTGCCTGTATGTGCCCAAATTCACCAAAATAACGTAAAAATATCATGCGCCAAAAGTTAGACTTAGTCCCAGTAGGCGTACATGTAGATGGACTTTCTGACACCAAAATCTCACTCCGCCAAGAGCATCTCCAAGTGCACAGTCTCGCTGCACCGACACGCCCAGCTAGGCGCAGACGAGTCCTGAAGCATTCCTAGACTGTCAAGGGATTTAGAATAGAATAGACCAAGCCTTTTGTAGTCCCACAATGGGAGATTTCTGGTTTTCCAGCTGCAAAAAGGGCAGTTTTAGCGCACAGGCATTATACTGTATGTATATATTAATATACTTGGCAAATAAAGAGGTTTCTGATTCTGACGTGAATTGCAAACTGTAAATGACTAAATATACTGTACATGCCTGTTTACAGACCAATTGCAGACAGCTTTGGCTAATTAAAAGAATGCTTTGATCAAACAATTTAAAGTGAAATGTTACAGAGGTGTCGAGTAACAAAGTACAAATACTGCATTACTGTACTTAAATAGATTTTTCTGGTATCTGTACGATTTTTTACTTTTACTCCTTACTTTTTAACACAAATATCTGTACTTTATACTCCTTACATTTTGAAAATTAGCTCGTTACTTTTAAAACATTCTAAGGTTAGTAATGGCATGGCGTAAAAGACGGGATGTAGCGACACGAATATTGCCCACATTTCGCATGCATCAAAAGCCTTGCCTGATCAAATTTAAAGTGAGCGCTCAATCTGGTGTGTGCGAGCGGTGTTAGTGGTTTGTTGCCCCCCCGCTTCGAGAAATGCGGGGTAGTGGCACATCGTGGAAGAGAATGTCAGGTGGCGCTGTTCGACACCAAATTGAAGGCTATTATCCTTTTGAAGTGTTGATGGTCAACGTGTCCTGCACTTCACATTAGTTCTTGCAGCTAGCTAGCTGCTGCCTTTATCAATGAGCGAAGCGATAATCACAGCTCGGTTGTCATGCCGAGTGGCTGGCTCATTCTCCTATTTCCTGAGCTAGATTAAGTGCTTAAAATCCTTCCTAATGATTATTATATAACAAGTGAATCATCTCAGTGCAACTTCTATTGGAAAGCGCATCACTATATTACATATATTTTTATTACATTACATTATATATATATATATATATATATATATATATATATATATATTACAATAAATATTAACAATGACTAATACTGTGATTAAGTTGTAACTTTTAGGCCAGCAGAGAAGGCTCTGAAGGCCTTCACTGTACACTACTGCCCAAATAACACAAAACACATTACACTTGAGGACTTTGAGGTCATGACCTTGTTATTTCTTCCTCAGTGGAAAAAAAAGAAAGGAAATGTTTTCTATTCTGTACATCCACTGTGTCTGCTCCAGGCAGACTGCTGCAGTCACATTACATTACAGCCTAGGCAGTACAGAATTTCACTTTTACATGTATTCCCACACAGGACACTGATATACAGTAAATACTGTACAAAGCATACTAACAAACTAACGTCAGTAGCTTTAATTGAACTGTGACGCCACATTAACAGCCTACAAATGGTCGTTTCAGCGTTATTAGTGATTAGGGATGGGAATTGATAAGATTTTTACTCTTCCGATTCCATTTTCGATGCTGCTTAACGATTCGATTCTTTATCGATTCTCTTATTGATTCTCAAATTTGTAGTTTGGGGCAGAAGAAAATATCCACGGGACTTTAAATAGAAAAAAAATAATGAAATGAATTGAATCAAATAAAAAAATGCTGGAACGGTGACCACTGGTTAGCACATCTGCCTCACAGTTCTGAGGACCGGGTTTCAAATCCCGGCCGTGCCTGTGTGGGTTTTCTCCGGGTACTCCGGTTTCCTCTCACATCCCAAAAACATGCATGGTAGGTTAATTGAAGAGTCTAAATTGTCCGTAGGTGTGAATGTGTGTGCGAATGGTGGTTTGTTTGCATGTGCCCTGCGATTGACTGGCGAACAGTTGAGGATGTACCTCGCCTCTCGCCCGAAGATAGCTGGGGTAGGCTTCAGCACGCCCACGATCCTCGTGAGGAGAAGCAGTTCAGAAAATGGATAGAAAAAATGCTGGATATTATATCCAGGTTTCTTGTTATAATACATAAACGATATAATCGAAGAAAAATGACTAAAGTGCCGCGGTGCGGGTTATGCATGCAAGTTCCTGCGTTGTAAAGCATATGACGTATGTTCTTCTGCTCTTCCTGAGCGTATTTTAAGCTGTTTAATGACACCCCATTTGGAGTTTACAGACAGTTAATATAACAATACTCACAGGCATATATTCTTTCTAACCTGTGAAAAAAAACATTGCATAAATGTCTATCATGACGTTCTTCTTCTACTCCTTTTTTTAAGCTTACAGTCACGTGTAGCTCCATGCATGCATCGCACCAAACTGACCCTGAGAGGCCAAGGGAAGCTTCTAGTCGCAGTTTTTGGCAGGGTGTATTTTAGCTCAACACCCGGAAAATTTGCATGTGCTCGTTCCCGGAATACATTGCGATAGTTACAATGTTCGCAGCGATCACATGATTTTCAGCATGTGTGTACCAAGTGTCGAAACACTGCATCACCACTCCTCCGCTTCATTTGGTCGAATTAGATTCGAGCACACGGGCTCGAGCAGAACATCCTTACTTGACGAGAGTCCTTTGGTGGCCATTGAAAGCAGAGGGAAGATAAATCATGTTGACCGATGTTAGCTAACTTTATTTATAATACATGCTGAGCATTTTTGTGAAGCTATGCCGTTCTTGGACTGCATCTACTGATGATACTACTGTGAAGCTAGTGTTAAAAAGAAAGAGATGGTCAGAGGAAGAACAAAATGACGAGGATGATTCACAGGTGAAAGTCAAAAACCAAGCTCAAGAAGAGTTGGATTCCTTAGCTATAAAATTCACTAGCTGGCCTAGACAAGAAGTATTTGGTTTACATATTTTCGCGTTCACAAGTGTCCCAGGTCCTGACCTATACAGTACATACCTTTGTCAATGTAGCATTAAATGATAGTCATACTTTATACTTCCCACACCATAGTTTTTTTCCCCCCAAAATCATTTTTCAGGCATTTACACAGCATAGAAATAATGTTTTCTTCATAAAATATTGGTGCGTGATATATCCCACCACCATGTTTTTGAGAATTACTGTTTTGGATAACCCATTCAGTGATTGAATAGGCAGTCTTTTACCAGTAAATTGTGTTCCTCAAACATCCACTAATCAGCATATGATGCTGCCATCTTGAATAGTGTCTAAGATACTTCATGAGCAATCTCTAAAATAAATTTTGTTATCCATAATGCACATGGCAACTATGGCAACATGGCAACTAAAAAAATTGTCTTTTTAGAAAAAAAAAAATTAATATAGCTTAAATGAGGGGGAGGAGTTAGCTCAGGCGGTAGGGGCGCTCGCTCGGCGTGTCGGGGTCGCCGGATCGATGCCCGCCCGAACCCCAACCCCTCCTTGTCCTTGTCCTTGTCCTTGTCCTTGTCCTTGTCCTTGTCCTTGTCCTTGTCCTTGTCCTTGTCCTTGTCCTTGTCCTTGTCCTTGTCCTTGTCCTTTTAGGCGGCATGGTGGCCCGACTGGTTAGAGCGTCAGCCTCACAGTTCTGAGGACCCGGGTTCAATCCCAGGCCCCGCCTCTGTGGAGTTTGCATGTTCTCCCCGTGCCTCTGTGGGTTTTTTGCGGGAACTCCGGTTTCCTCCCACATCCCAAAAACATGCATTAATTGGAGACTCTAAATTCCCCGTAGGCATGATTGTGAGTGCGAATGGTTGTTTGTTCCTATGTGCCCTGCGATTGGCTGGCAACCAGTTCAGGGTGTACCCCGCCTCCTGCCCGATGACAGCTGGGATAGGCTCCAGCACGCCCGCGATCCACGTGAGGAGAAGCGGCTCAGAAAATGGATGGATATATAGATTAAATGATGTGGGTAATATAAAGGACGATTCAAATTCCATCAACCGTACAGCAAAAAGAGAAATTTTTAAATGAGGGTGAGTAATTTAGTTAGTTATCAACTCAGTAACAGGCCCAATTAATGGTACTTATACAATAATTATTGTTTATGATATCAAATTAAAGTTAAAGGGGACCTTTTGTTTCATCATGAGATTGAATGATAATACAAGACTTTCTGCAAAATTATGTGCCTTTCATTCAAAATTGTCACCCCATAATAGTCACTATGTGATTTTATGGTTCTACAAATGTCTGGGAGAAGAAATCAGTTCTGCTTGCAATTGTTATGTAATGCAGAGGGTCCAAATAAGTCTATAAAAATCAAACATTGCAATTTTAATGCGCTTAAAAATATTCATCTTTTTCCCCCAAGTGGCCACTAAAAATATAGACCTCTCATTAGGCAAACAGCCAGTGTATTTTCTCATGATACATGTTCATAAACACAGAGCCCTATATTCAGTCAAAGTGCTAAGGTGCTTGGATGCCTCTGGCTATCACAGAATAGTTTTATCCTTTAATCAAAAAGGTAACATCAGTGCAGGCATCATGCATGATTTGAAGCAGTTTTAAATCAGTGACAAATATACCTTTTCTTGTGGAAAACTTTTCATGTTAAATATCTTGTCTTGGATGACACCCTTTTACATTCTCGGTTAAAAATCATCTTTGAAACTTTGCTTATGTTAAAACATTAATGGAATCAGTTTGCACATTTCCACGCTCGCTGAAACCTTACAGTCGGATCGCCCCAATTATGACCTCCGTATTTCTAAAATCTGGGTTATGGCCCTGTACACACATATCAATAATCAGGCCCAATTCGGGTACCATCTTCCAATCAAAGCCAGCAAAGGCCCAATTTTTGGATGTCTCTAAAAGATTATCCTAAATGATTATCCTGTGATGTGAGGTGTGTTAGGAATGATTATATCCTCCGAGTTGTGCGGGGAAAACGGTCTCGCCAGACATCGTAACTGTTAAACGGTTGCAAATCCTAATGTGTGGTAATGTGCGGGGAACCATATATTCCGTTATTGTATTGTGAACGGAGTAATATCCAATTAGGAATCAACCTAGCGCTTAGACACAAATGGAGGAACATCTGGTTGTGTTGAGTGTTTGTAGAACGTGACTCGCAAGTCATTCACCACAATAAAAGGACAAGAGTTTGTAGCCACAATGTAGTTACCAGATAAGCTAACAGGTTGTAAGTTTTCTAGATACGAGCCAGATAAGCTAACAGGTTCCTAGGTTCTTCTTCTTCTTCTACAACAACTACTACTACTACTACTTCTACTACTACTACTACTACTACTACTACTACTACTCTTTCTTCTCCTTTGTACTTTCTGTCAGTGTAGATGTCCTGTGGTACCACGCTGCCTCTCACAGGTCAGACTTACAGTAGTACTACGACAGACATCTGGTTGGCGGAGGAGACTCATGTTAATCGGTGGAGATATCGTTAGGCGTGTGGTGTGCTGTGTTGGTTATCTTGAGTACACCACACACTGTAACAGCAGTAAGAACATACAGGGCGAGTTTTTCTTTGTCATGTGTGGGAGATCTCCCGATCCCTAAAAAAAATCTGTTAAGATGTTAAAAGTCAGTATGTGTGTACCCCATTTTAGAAATTAAATTCAGCTAATTCTGAGTAAAATTATTAGAACGGTCAAGTAAATCAAAAAGTGTTTTGTGTGGAAGTATCTTTGACCCAAAGTGGACTTTTCTTACAATCTTCTCAAATAATTGTTCCAACAGGGAGAACAAAACAAAATATATTTGTAAAGGAAAAGTACAATATTGCACTCAGTGGAACGTCTGTGTGATATGATAAAACCTTACGAAAGAAGCACAAGTTCAAACGATGAGATCCAAACCCCCAAAGAGTCTCTCTTATCTGTCGCAGTTAAATCCAGTGTGGAGATAAGCTTTCAATGAAAGGTTTGCTTTTTTAGGTTGTGTCATTAGGAATGTTCATTTAGCTTTTAGCTGTTATTCCCCAAATGTTAAAAACTGCTGATGAAATATAATGTAAGTGGTGAATGTAAATCACGTAGGAAACATTGCGAGCATTGGAACAAAACAGACATGTCAATCCAACAGCATTCATTTGAAGATCTTCTCGTTCTTTCTTTCCTTTTTTAATCCTTTCTTTGTTTAATGAACTCACAAGAATGCTTGTTATCACCAGGATTACATATAATTGGTGCTAGGTGCGCATGTGCACTGCAATATTTAAAGCGTGTAAAGATTTTTGTGTGTTAGTGTGCATTTGCATACCAAGCATTTTGCATTTTCTTTCGGATAGTAGCGGGGGCTCGATTAGTGTTGTGTTGTTCGTGTTGTTCGAATGACGCATTTAAACAACCAAATCTTTTGAGTGAAAGTGAATGGAATCACTTAATGAACTGATTTGATACTTTCTCAGGTCAATTGAGCTTAGCCGCTGGCGTGAGCTGCACAAGAAAGTCGGTCGCAAACCGTTGGAAGGCACTGGTGGCCCAGCTTGTAGGCGGTGTGCTTCGTGGGCATCGCAGTCTCACTGTGCTGGGGCTACGACGATCCATCAAAATATGGCTTAGTTAGGGCTGGGAGATTAAACAATAAAGATACATATCTCAAAATAAATTTTCTTTGTTTGAGACTTGGTCAATAGACTTTGAGAGATTGCATTTGACCATGTTTTGATAGCCGATACGAATAGCCAATAGTATTGCTCCGTGCTTAACCAAACATGTGGCCAAGTTAGGCTACCAACTCACCAACTAAACCTCATCATGCAGCAGGTGACTTCACATATCGTAAAAGTGAGTAATTTCTTCTCAGACCTGGCTGGATTTGCTGCATTATTTTTAAGATCTCCAAAGAGAACCAACAAGCAGCTCAGGACCGTCATCGCTCCCCGACGCCCAAATACAAGGTGGGTCAATTCGTCTGGCTCTCTTCCCACAACCTTCCCCTTCAAACAGAGTCCCGTAATATCGCTCCACGCTTCATTGGTCCTTTTCCCATCACCAAACTCATTAATCCCACTTCCGTCCAGTTAAAACTGCCACAATCCCCAAAGATTCATCCCACATTCCACGTCTCGTTGCTCAAGCCTGTCTCCACCTGGGACCTCTGCGTCCATAACAGTCCGGATGGTTCTTTTCTTCTTTGGCCCTGAGGACACGACGTCCACAATTTCCAAAAACAATTTGAAATGTGGACTCGCCGGACCACCGAACACTTTTCCACTTTTCATCAGTCCATCTTAGATGAGCTCGGGCCCAGAGATGCCGGCGGCGTTTCTGGGTGTTGTTGATAAATGGCTTTTGCTTTGCATAGTAGAGTTTCAAGTTACACTTACAGATGTAGCGCCAAACTGTATTTATTGACATTGGTTTTATGAGGTGTTCCTGAGCACATGTGGTGATATTCTTTACACATTGATGTCGGTTTTTGATGCAGTGTCGCCTGAGGGATCGAAGGTCACGGGCATTCAATGTTGGTTTTCGGCCTTGCCGCTTACATGCAGTGATTTCTTCAGATTCTCTGAACCTTTTGATGATATTATGCCACCTTATGCCACCTCTATTTTGCCACCTGTCGCAGCTTTTTTGGAACGTGTTGCAGCCATCAAATTTTTAGTTAATAATTATTTACTAAAAACAATAAAGTTTATCAGTTTGAACATTACATATTTTTGTCTTTGTAGTGTATTCAATTAAATATTTGTTGAGCAGGTTGTAGGTTTTCTAGATACGAGCCATCAAAGGACCTTCTTAACTTTCATGCCCAAACTTAAGATACGATTGTTGTATGGCGGCAGTTGGATCCACTCACTTCATAATAAGCAGCACTTTTGCTGATATAAATTAAATATTCTAAAATAATAATAATAATAATAATAAAAATAATAATAATAATAATAATAATAACAACAACAACAACAACAACAATAATAATAATAATAATAATAATAATAATAATAATAATAATAATAATAATGATAATAATAATAATAATAATTTTTTAAAAAAGAGCGGCACGGTGGGCGACTGGGTAGAGCGTCAGCCTCACAGTTCTGAGGACCTGGGTTCAATCCCCGGCCCCGCCTTTGTGGAGTTTGCATGTTCTCCCCGTGCCTGCGTGGGTTTTCTCCGGGCACTCCGGTTTCCTCCCACATCCCAAAAACATACATTAATTGGCGACTCTAAATTGCCCATAGGCATGACTATGAGTGCAAATGGTTGTTTGTTTGTATGTGCCCTGCGATTGGCTGGCAACCAGTTCAGGGTGTCCCCCGCCTCCTGGCCCATGACAGCTGGGATAGGCTCCAGCACGCCCGCGACCCGAGTGAGGAGAAGCGGCTCAGAAAATGGATGGATGGATAATAATAAAGAGGCTGTTGATACTACTAGTTGGAGTTTACGTTGTGTATTGAAAACAACCCCATAGCCTCCATCAAGCATACAATGGAAAATACCACAGCCACACGTGCTAACAATTAACATCACACAGAAAAAAATACAATAACACCAGCCAAGGGTGTTTAAAACAATTTGAAGAGGTGGACAAGAACTCTATTACGCCGGAGAAGTTACGGAGATACAGCGATGAAGCGTATTCTGTAGAAGACGTGAGCGATTCACGCGATTGGAAAGTGGAGGTTTACACAACAGCAGGTCACCTTAAAACACATAACATTGTTTAAAAAAAGAACTGCACGTCATGTGGGATGCAAATGTTGTTACTGTGTGTTTGTACGGTGGAGTGCAGGTGTTATCAGAAGACATGTAAAACAAAAGATTGTGAAACGTAACTGCTAACGAGAGACTCACAGAGACAGACACCCTGTTGGGAGGTGGGCGTAGAGCAAGTGTGGGAGTGTGAGAGAGAGAGTGCGGTCATGGAATGAAATAAACTCAAGGTAACACTCTATAGTTATGGCACCTGCCACAGATTTCCTCATTGGAGGTGAAAAGATTTAGTAACTCCGTGGACGCCTGAAATCAACAGGTCGTCGGTCAGGACAACAAACTAGCAGCGGTGTCTCAAGGGTGTGGCAATATTTGACTAAAAATGAAATCGCTAGCACAGTCAACTTAAATAAAATGCAAAATATGCAAGTCTATCCTTAAATATGGTCAATTCGCACCCATCTGAAGACGCATTCGCCCTCCTGTAACACTGAAAAGTAAGACAAAATACTGTAGCGTCTGCTTAGGCGATGACATGAAGAAAAGCGTCAATAACTTCTTGATTTTAAAAATGAACTGCTGATATCACCCAAAAAAAAATTCAACTCGTGTTTCTCAAGCATGTGTGTACCACGCTTTAGTGTCAATGAAACAACAACAGCAACACAAGTTGCTATGTCAAAGTACCTACACTGACATCCAACACTCATGCATTCAAATACTACGATTGTCTGTGTGGCTTTGGCTGATGGCTTTTTGGTCTTAGTTTTGTCAGTAAAAGCCGCTTTAAAACACCCTGGGCGAGTTACCCTTCAATATGAAGAGAAACTCTAAAATAATGAACTGTAACGGCCAAAAAGGAGACGATTCCTGTCAAAGTGCTTGAATGAGAGCCTCCTTCAACTTCAACCAGATCAAGCAAATGAGTAGCATCCATGTATGTCCATATGTGTTTTATAAAACACACCACAATTAGCGCAAATGTAAATCTTTATTTTCATCACTATATGCTACAGGAATACATTTAATTTTGGCAAACATTTTGAGCAGACTTAAATCGAATTTTTGTCGTGTCTGGAAGAGAAAAATGAACTTTTGTTTTAAAAAACGAACAAACAAAAAAACAGTTTAGGTTTCTCCATCAAATGGGCTGTTATGACTTGTATACACCCATTTTTATTTCTTGTGAGTATCAAAGTAACTGCGTGTGCCCCAAGGCCTGCCGAGACACTGCACGATGCGGTTGAACCCGATTGGACCGGATCATCGCGTAAAAATACACATTGAACGACTGGCTATATGGACGCCCTGAACAGCAAGCCTGTGTAGGCGTTTGATTCTGTATATTCAGTATATTGTACTTTATCACATTTCTTGAACCATAAAAAGATAGATTGATTCTTAAGGAAGAAACAGGTTGGCAAAGAAAGCAGACGTGGACGAGAATAAAAGTGCGAAGGTGGGTATTTTAAAAGAGGCTCGCCGACTCCATTCATTTGAACGGATCGAGCGAGGTACGGTATTTACGGCTTGCGTACATTTTGGCCACAAGCTTCACTTTTTCATCCACAGGCACCTTATACATTATGAATATAGTCAAGTACTAATGTAAAACACATTATTTGATGCTTTATATACTTCAATTATTTGTCTTTGGACAGCGCAGCGGCCTTTCGCCGTCTCTCTAGCTTTAAACCTGGAAATCTATTTTTAGTGTGAGCGAATGCTTATGTGCATTTTGACTGGCTGTTATCTGAGACGTTGTGACGGTGTGTGCCGGCGATTCACATTTTGAATGGTGGCAAAACCAGTGGCCATGAAAACAGTTGGCAAACCACGCACTTTGCGCGACAGTGCAGTCGGGTTCAGCCACGTCGCTCGGTGTGCGGCAGCCTTAAAGTTTGCAAAGTCGTCAAACCTTTATGGTGATAATTTTGACTCGAATCAACATAATTCTAAGGCTCATTGAGACACATTATTTTAACGTGAGGATTAATTGGCCTCAACTCAGCAAAATGTTGCCGCCAATGCCCATGATTAGTGCAACGCGTTTATTTTTCTTAGGCAAGGAATTAACCATCTGCATTCTGACAAACAAAAACAAGGACGTGCACTTTTTAATGTACAATGGAGCCTCTGAGGTTGAACGCCGATTTGTTCAGAATCTGAAACTATTTTGTAGAAATAGTCTGTTCCAGACGGCACGGTGGCCCGACTGGTTAGAGCGTCAGCCTCACAGTTGTGAGGACCCGGGTTCAATCCCCGGCCCCGCCTGTGTGGAGTTTGCATGTCCTCCCCGTGCCTGTGTGGGTTTTCTCCGGGCACTCCGGTTTCCTCCCACATCCCAAAAACATGCATTAATTGGAGACTCTAAATTGCCCATAGGCATGACTGTGAGTGCGAATGGCTGTTTGTTCCTATGTGCCCTGCGATTGGCTGGCAACCAGTTCAGGGTGTACCCCGCCTCCTGCCCGATGACAGCTGGGATAGGCTCCAGCACGCCCGCGACCCCAGTGAGGAGAAGCGGCTCAGAAAATGGATGGATGGATGGATAGTCTGTTCCATTGTCAAACCGTCACCATCATCAAACCTTTATTGACTGTACATGCAATGTTTTAAGACATTCTCAACTGTCATGCAAGTGTAAAGAAAAGTCTGCCACTGTTAATGATAACACGTGAAAACAAATAAAACAATCAAGTCTTACGTTTAATGATGAAGGCATTGAACTTGTTTACTGACCTTTCCACATTCTTAATTGTCATGCAAGTACAAAATGAAGTTACTGATCTTGAAACATAAAACAAACAATGCTGTCTTCACTTTGCTGACTAGCGGCAGCGTGCCTGGTGACACTCGAGTCTTACTGCTTTGATCGTGAGTCCGGCTGGGGCCTACTTCAGTGGACTTCCTGTACACATGGGGAAGCTCGGTTTCTGACTGTCCCGAGTCCAACATACGACATTTCGAGCTTACAAACAGTGCGCAGTTACATAGTTTGCGAAGCGCATAAAAGAAGACGCCGCGCTGAATGAGACCTATAATGTTAATGACCACACCAGACTGACGAAGCAATGTCCGGTGCTTTGAACAAAAAAGGCATGAATCTGTATGATTTTCTTTCCAACTTATTGAATGTTACCGCCATACTTACTGTTTTTCATTTGATTGTTTTATATTCATGGCCTACAAGAGTTTTTTCACATTCAACCAACGTAAAAATTTAGGTTAACGTCAATGCTGTAGAAATGGAACTTTGTCGTAAAAACCGGGATGTCTGTCTATTCTTCTTCTCGTCTCACATTCTCTTAACACACCTTGTAGAGGCTTCTCCTTCTTTTGGAATCAGTGTTGCGAAAAAAGCAACCAAAAAACCTAACACATGCTGCGTTAATTCACTGACATTCGCTGCACTTGCCCAATATGTTGATGTCTTGCGTGACATCATGCATGAGAGTGGTTGAAACTGCCAAGTCTTTATGTGAATATAGAGCCGTATCTTAACCCCGTAATCTGGTTCCATTCCGAAGTGCACAACCTCAGGGGCGTTCAACTTTGGAGGTTGCAATGCATGTGAGTTGATGAACATTTCTTGTCAGTAGAGGAAGTGATTCCCAACCAGTGCGTCGAGGCACATCAGTGTGCCGTGAGCGCTCTTCAGGTGTGCCGTGGGAAATAATAACATTCTATCTAATTGCTCCAAAAAATATGGTATCTTTGTTCATCTATTTATGCCAGTGAGGGATAGATGACAGACGGAACAAATAAATGCCTTTCGATTAGATGGCAGGAGTACATACAGTAATTAATGTATCCACTTTTTGTGACATTTTTGTTTGTTGGTGTGCTGTGAGATTTTTCAATTGTAACATATGTGCCTTGGCTCCATAGGTTGGAAATCACTGCATTAGAGACAACATATTTTTTCATCAGTTTAGACATGCCGTTTCAAATAACAGAGGACCCTTGGACATTCATTTATATACTGTACATAGGGTATGCAAAAAAAATAAAAGCTGTTGTCATAAAGTGGACATACAGTAGGTGTTTTTTTTTCAATCGGGCAGCGATGATATGTTTCCAAGATTTGTTACATTGAAAGCAAATACCATATCAAATGGGTTATGGCAACAAATCAAAAGGCAGCAAAAAGGCAGCAGATACACCTGAATGCAACAGCTGTCAGGACAACAAAGTGCTTCAGGACGTTGAACACTTCTCTCTGAGAGCAGCTGATTGATGAGATCACGTTAAACAAAGCAACATCAAAAACCTGTTTTGGGATGCTGCATTGGCAATCATGTTTTGTTTTATACAGCAATGACACATCACGAAAGAAGAGTCAGTCAATTTACAAACTGTTGTTCTTTTCTTAATTTTCACAGCGGAAAGACGAGAAAGCCAGAAAATGTCGAGTACTGCCATCCCCCGACCAGGTTGCCCTTCTCCAATTTCAGGTAGACTTTGTCCTCCTTTTCCAGATAGAGCAGAACTCCGTTTGTGGCAGCCTCGCGGGTTACATCCTTGTCCCCCGCGAAAGGCTGAGATGACAGGCCTCCCATTTAACATTAGGTTCACCTGTCAAAGTTAGGCAATTAAACAACTGTAAAAACATCTGCAGATTTTGGGGGCTCATTCAATGTGTAACGTAAAACATGCCGCTCAAATGTAGGTGTAAAAAGATGAATTGGGTTTGAAACTCCTCCTTCCTGTTCAAAACGGTGACCTGCTCACTGAAATTGAAAGAGTCCGGATGAAACCACTCGATAATGTTACAGTCGATGGTCTCTACTTGTTTTTCTGACAGATGGTCTAATACCTTCGTTAAGCACTGTACAGTATTGTATATAGTTGTCGTCTGAGGTCATTTTCATTCACCTATCAACATTCAACCTTCAGTTAGTGTGCACGCAATATTCCACTGTATTCTGAGTAGGACCAGCTTTCCCTGCAGTCTCAAAATGTTTCACGAATCTCACTTTTATTCAGAAACCTACTTAGTAGGCCACGACATTTATTTGGTGTCCAATTCTTATTTCCTGTCTGTTTCCAATGTTTTTGACTGTCCAGTTCCATGTCCATTTCAAGTGAGACATACTGCGATATGGCCGTGTTTATAAACTCGCATGTGCGGATGCCCAAATTGCACGTACTGTAATTCACTCCACAAGCATCAGCAATGGCTAGTGACAACATAAAAGTAAACACTAATACATAAATAATACTAATATTATGCATTTCTTTTCACAATTTAAACCGGTCAATTTGAATATTTATATTTCAAGACCAGAATTTATTTTACCTGATACCCTTATAAGAAACAACAGAAATCTAGGAAATTTCACCTGTACTGTCCAGTATGGAGGTATTTATTTCAGTCACACTGGATGAATTTTTGTCTAAAAAGTTACTGATTCGGTTTCCAGCCACTGAATTGTTTTGATCGTATCGTTGTAAATTAAATTGAATCGGCAACCACGAATCGTGATATGAATCGAATCGTTGCTAAAACTAATCATTACACCCAGAATGGACACGCCTCTGATTTACATTTTTATATTTAATTGCATTGTATTTCATGACATGACGCTCGCATTGAGACATCAGCCCCTTTAGACTGCACTCGCATTGGAAGATTCCGATCTGAAGATGTCCCATTCCAAAAATTCTACATTGTTTTATTTGAATCATTCCATGTGAATCAAGCCTAAAGGTTGGGGGTGGGGGGGACGACATACCTGTATGGTCTGACTCTGGTACACTTTAATGACATGGAAGTTAAAACTGTAGACTCCTTTTCTTGGGGACAAAAAGACGGACTCAAATGTGAAGAAGTTTCCAATATTTACGAGAACCTACAAGAGAAGATAGACAGAAGACAACATAAACTCACAGTCCAACTTTCTATGGTTTCCTAAATGATTGGATGGTTTGATCATCTGCTGCTTTATACTGCATCTGCTGTATAAGGATCCTACAGGCTTGAGATTTTTTCATCATAATTTGTCAGTCACATAGAAATTCATTGATTGTAATTTGTTTGCAGTTTAAAATTCCACTTGTATAGATACTGTACCTGCAAAACATGGGTGTAAAGTGAATGGAGTGAGGTTGCCCAGGCTGGGGAAATGAGTGCATCAATAACTTGACCTTTTTTGTTTACTTGTTAGATGATTGTAAGAACTGTTGTACCAACGAAACTTGTTTTAGTGCCCAACCCTGAGTCGTATTGTTAAATACTTGGAACCTTACGTTAAACAACATTTTATGGATGAAGGTGTCTCAAACGTCATGCAAAACTTTGGTGTTCCATTGTGCGGAATGTCACGTGAGACCTCAGTTCAGTGAGTATCAAAGAATTAACTCTTTGTGTTTTGCTTTTTCCTTGGATAAAGGTACACTTGGAGGAGTGTTAAGAGAAGAACACTATAGACGGCGAAAATCCTCGGCAGGCTCACGTTCAAAGCAGTAAGTCACAATATGCGATGTTGCTTGTCCTCAAATGTAAGCTTCATTGTTTTAACCTTTTACTATGAAGAGAGATAAACTTATTTTCACACGTGTATGACAATGACGAATATTCAAATGCTACTTTTAAACATTGCCTTTAATAAAGGAACAGATTAGTGTGACTTCCAGTATTTCCATTGGGGAAATCTGTATGTATCGGGAACAACCATCTTTCGAGTACTGAAACAAACAAAAAAACAAAACAAAAACACCATCTTATTAATTGATCATTGGTTTACTGATTGTCGACCAGTCCAGGGCGTACCCCCGGATCCAGCTGACCCACAACCCAAATGACTGACAAGCGCTATAGAAAATGGACGGATGGATGCATGGATTGACTCCAACCCCCATAGTCGCCACTACCTGTGGCAGTTTACATCTTGACTTGTTTTTCGTAATAAAAGCAAGCATATTGGAAGGACCTCATGCCTCCAAAAAAAAAAAAATTCTGTATTGTTGGGTGAAGTACCATGAGGATGTCTGGTTGATCTACAGGTGTTGTGCAGGATGGAATTCCCCCCCGCCCCCTCCACACACACACACACACACACGCGCGCGTTACATGACACTAGCACGAACAAGCCAGACAGTGACAAAGTCAAAATCACGGGAACTGTTGTTGTGAGCCATAACACACGGAGGTTGAGGACCTGGTCGAAGTAGATGATCCTGGTTTTGTTGCTCATCTCGGAGGGTTCGTGGTTGTTGCTCCTCACCGCCGAGAAAGCCACCTTGGAGTTGGCGGCGCGCACCGAGATGCCGAGCGGCGAGTTGGACGTCCGCCAGTCGGCGGCCGGGTTGGAGTCGCACACCACCAGACACTTGCCCTCCAGCACGACGGGCTCCGTGTCGTTCTGGGCTCGCAGGGCCGCAGCCAGAGCCCACAGCACGCTCCAGCCCAACACCCGCATGTCCGCGCCTTGTCCGCTAGCGGGTCCGCACGTGCGCCGCGTCCACGAGAGACACCCTCATCGCGCACGCCGTCAAATTCCCACGCCTGAGCGCGTCCTTAATCAAGCAAGCGTCAATGTTGGCTCCCACCGCCACTGACAGCGCGCGTCCTCTCCACGCTCGGGGCTGAAGAGATTTGCTCTCTGGTGCTGCAGGATTGCGCGCCCGAATGCTGCGGCCACCCTCTCTCACTAGACATTCATTAACAATGGCCAGGTACGCCCAACCCACGTCGCGCGCAGCGCCTCTTCAGCGAGCGCACCACGTGAATACATTTGACGGAAGGCAGGCTCTCGGATGAACCTTCGCTTGTCAACTGGTTCCGCGGATTTTGTTCAACGCAACACTAAAATGCAATTGGCATTATTGACAACAATTTCGCAAATGCTGCCAGGCGTGCTGGGAAGTCCACGGTCAACTCACTTTCCTGCTCACTTGTCACAGGGGCTGAAGACCCCCTTAAATTATTTGGTAGGATGTGTTTCTGGTGAAGTTTTATTGTCATAGCCCCCCCCCCCCCCCCCTAAAACCAATGTTCAGCGCCCCCCTAAAATAAAATGAGGTTTCCCAAAAATGGAATCCCTTCTCCCCTCCCCCCACCGTAAGGAACAGGTGCACTTTACCGTAACAAGCCAACGCTCCTCTTCATCCTTCCTCGATTAGATCACGTGAGAGTTTATCGCACACAGACAGGTAAAATATTAATAAATCTTACGTGTAGCTCTTCTGTGTACTTCAGTTCCAAGGATTAATTAGGAGGCGAGGTATGGTTCACTCCCACCTTAAGTATCTTGTGCACGCCAGATTGCAATTTACTAAGTTACAATTTAGGTGCCTTGCAAGTGTTATACTGTAACACATGCAACATAAAAGATAAAACAAGTCATCTCTGGGGTTCTCTAGTCGACCATTAGTATTGCATTAATACTGTATGTGTAACTCAGCTCACATCAGGTGTTTGGAGTCACATGGCTTCCGTAGGGCAAACGCGCACTCACTTCACGGCCATGACATAAGACTATGCTGATATGCATGTTTGTCATATGTTTTATTACTTTAGTGATTTGGTTTCAACCCAGGAGCTTCATTTTATGCATTCATTTGCAAATTTTCACTACAACGGGATCTGCTTGGTCTGGGTTGGCACTGCCCCTCTCGCTCCGAATTTAGCTATACGAACAGGTCATTCCTGTTTAATATAGAGTTGTTCTACAAACCCCAATTCCATTGTAGTTGGAACATTGTGTAAAAGTTATTAGTTATTTAATTCTCATACACCTGTTTGGAACATTCCACAGGTGAACAGGTTAATTGGAAACAATGATTGGGTATAAAAGGAGCATACCCGAAAGGCTCAGTTGTTCACAAGCAGGGATGGGGTGAGGTTCACCACTGCGTGAGCAAAGAGTCCAACACTTTAAGGACAATGTTCCCCAACATACAATTGCAAGGAATTTAGGGATTTTATCATCTACAGTCCATAATATCATTGAAATACTCAGATGAGCTGAAGAAATCTCTGCACATACTGTAAGCGGCAAACCAACATCGAATGCCCGTGACCTTCGATCCCTCAGGCGGCACTGCATTAAAAACATTGGGTCAAGGATGTTGCCCAGAAACACTTCAGAAAACCATTGTCAGTTAACACAATTTGTCGCTACATTTACACATGTAAGTTAAAACTCTACCTTGCAAAGCGAAAGCCATATATAAACAACATTTCTGGGCCCGAGCTCATCTGAGATGGACTGAAGCAAAGTGGGAAAATGTGTTGCTGTCTGAGGAGTCCACATTTCAGATCGAAATCATGGACATCGTATTATCTGGGCCAAAGAGGAAAAGGACCATCTTGATTGTTATCAGGGCAAAGTTCAAAAGCCTGCATCTGTCATGGTATGGGGGTGGGTAGGTGCCCATCGCATGGGTAACTTGAACATCTTTGAAGGCACCATTAATGCTGAAAGGTACATACATGTTTTGGACGAACATGCTGCCATCCAAGCTATGTCTTTTTCAGGGACATCCCTAGTTATTTCAGCAAGACAATGCCAAGCCACATTCCACACGAATTACAACAGTGTGGATTCATAGTAAAAGAGTGCGAGTGCTAGACTGGCCTGCCAGCAGTCTAGACCTATCTCCTATTAAATATGTGTGGCACATTAAGAAGAACAAAATACGACAACTGAGACCCCGGACGGTTGAGCAACTTAAATTGTTCATCAAGCAAGAATGGGAAAGAATTCCACCTACAAAGCTTCAACAAAGTTCCCAAATGCTTATTGAGTGTTGATAAAAGGAAAGGTGTTGTAACACAGTGGTAAATATGCCCCGCCTTTTTGGGAATGTGTTACAGGCATCAAATTCAAAATGTGTGAAAATTTGCAGAAAAAAACATACTTCATCATTTTGAACATTAAATATCTTGTCTTTGCAGTGTATTCAATTCAATGTAGGTTGAAAATGATTTGCATATAATTGTATTCTGGTTTTGTTTACATTTTACACAACGTCCAAACGTTCTTGCAATTGCGGTTTGTACATCAACAAAAATACTGGGATTCACTCTTTTTTTTTTACGCCCACTCAGCTGGTCTCTATTGGCAACTTGGAGCAGAGGTCTCCGCTGCAGTGCACAGTAGATGAAGGGCCATGACAGTTGGGGAAAACAATCAGACAGTCAAATTACTCCCAAAAATATTTATATAGGGAAAATGTTTATTCATACAGACTTTTATTCATACGACTCCCAATACAATCTATTTATCCACACCCCACAAAGCCATCTACTGGATTTGGTAGGGCACTGCCCCACTTTCCCAAAGGGCAAAATGGCCACTAAACAGTATAGTCCCCCAAAATGGTAAACATTTATTTTTGCATGAATTTAAATTATTCCTTCTTTGAAACAAAGCCATACAGTAGTGTGCAAAAGTATTCGCCCAACACTAGCTTTGTTGTTTAAGTTTAGTTTTCAGTCATGTTGACATAGTAACATAGTACATGATAAATGGACAAATAGCAAGATTACAAATAAAATACTAAAATTTGCAAAGGGGCGGTGCTTGCATCAAGGAAGAAGACATTACATTTCGGTGAGGATCTAGACAAAAGGTGCAAATATAGGAATTTACTTTTTCACCATTTGAGTCACAATGGCATCACCCCAGAATCACAATGGCACTGCCCATCTGTTCATCATCATCCAAGAACCAGGAAGAATTCTGCTAACTAACAAACGAATGGATAAACAAACACAAATATGACACTCCATGTTTTTCTGTTGTTGTTTTGTTTTTTGTCACCAAGAAGAAGAACAGGAATGTACACAGAAAAGGGAGATGCATTTAGTCTTATTGTGAAGCGAATTACCTCCCAGATACAAGCATTAATCTCCCTCTGCACATTTGTATTGCCTTTATGTTAATTAAAATATTGTTAGTACTGCTCATCAAGGTTTTATGGTTAGACCCTGAAACAGATTATTTATATTTCCTTTGAGAAATTTGTTTTGTTTGAGGGTCCACTGTTTGTTTTGCGTGTATGTAATCTAACATTGTTGACTAAAACTCATGGAAATGGGAATAGAAAGCACAGCGTTTATATTCTTGTCATGTCAGTAATGAATTCTAATGTCCATTGGCATCTACATAACATCAGCGCGGGCCCTCTTGAAGTCGTGGATGAACTGACAGATGAAGCCAAAGAGCTCCTGAGAGTCCTGGTCGGCCATCTCTCCAAACTTCACCTTGCAGAAAGAGAAAACACACACGGTAACTTGCTTGCAAGGACACACGCACATACTTGGAGCCAGAACAATTACTTCACAATTAGTGAGTGCAGTTTAGCCTAATTAGGGCAGCAGTACCCGAGTGCCGCATGTTTGTTCTTAACACAGGTTGTTTGAATTAATGACCTCATAAAGTGCTACAGCATGCCAACTGCTCCTCTGGTGTGCTTGAACACTGACTTGGACATGGATAGCTTACTTAATGTTCAGCTGGATGGTTAGGGGTCACCAACACAGATTTCCAAACTTTTTAAAGGTTGATGGGGGTTAAGTGGCCTAATCCACGTGCCGCATGCTGGCGCGAGTGCTGCTGTCAGCTTCTGAATTTTTTTAAACTACTTGAACAAATATGAAATAACATGACATTTAATTTCTGTTCTCTCCCTCAGGCATCACAAAGTTGACATCCATCCATCCATTTTCTGTACTGCTTATCCGCACTAGGGTCGTGGGTGTGCTGGAGCCTATCCCAGCTATCTTCGGGCGAGAAGCGGGGTACACCCTGAACTGGTTGCCAGCCAATCGCAGGGCACAGAGAAACAAACATCCATTCACACTCACATTCACGCGTATGGGCAATTTAGAGTCTTCAGTTAACCTCCCACGCATGTTTTTGGGATGTGGGACGAAACCGGAGTACCCGGAGAAAACCCACGCAGGCACGGGGAGAACATGCAAACATCACACACGCTAGGCCGAATTTGAACCCCGGTCCTCAGAACTGTGAGGCAGATGTGCAAAACCAGTCGGCCAAAAAATTGACATATTAAACATAATTTTATATATATAAGTTTATATAAAGGTTGCCATGACAATCAGCCACGACTTGCAAACTCTCTGCAAGATGAAGAAATGGTCTTACCCAAGTTATACAAAAATGACAGAAGCACATTAAAATAAAATCACCAAAAGATTCCGAGACGCTGGAAGAATCTTTGTGTGCACAGAAGCAGCACAGTCCAAAACATTGAATGCCCCTGACCTTCTCCTACCATCCAAAGCGAAAGCCATGTAACAGCAACACCCAGTAGTGCTGCCAGTCTTTCTGAGCCAAAGCTTATCTCAGGTGGACTGACACAAAGTAAAAAGGTGCGCTGTGTTTTAAAGAGTCCACATTTTCAATTATTATTTTGTACATATTTATATATTATTACGGTGGACAAGTGTCTGCCTGACTGTCATCTTGGCACTGACCTTCCTGTGTTGAGTTTGCATAATCGATTTAAATGGACCCTGTACGAGAGAGAAATAACGTTGTAGGAGAGATAAAAAGTGACTTTTGAAAAATGCTACGTATAATTGTATATAAGTTGTTTTATTGTATTATTCTATATAATTTGTTTTCTTTAAATTTAAATAAATTTTGTTCTGCATTTATAAATGTTAAGAGTATCGAATTTGATCAAAATACGTTTGACTGGCTCATCAACATGAACGATGGGACTGGGACCGAGTCGCGGTTTTGTGAGCCATTTTTTTATTTTAATTTTTTCTTCTTTTTTTTTTATCGCAGCTTCTCCTTTACTCCACTGAGTGAGACGGTGAACGTTCACAAGAGGAGGAGCGGGTGCTGCCGTGAGCCTCTCACTGTTTGTTGAGCTCATTAACTGCAGAGTGATACGTGCTTTCATGTCTCCAAAACATCTGAAAAAGTCGCTGGATTTGTCGCTGGTCGCTTTTGAGAAAAAAAAGTCGCTAAGAGGAGTTGGAAAGTCACCAGATTTAGCGAGAAAGTCGTCAAATTAGCAAGAGCCTCGTGTATGCTTACATACAGTATACAGTCTGCCTTTGTGTGTCAATATGTCCACATGATTTCATATACTGTACAATATGGTAAATGGATTGCACTTATATAGAGCTTTTTATCTACGCCATTACAGTGATATAAAATATCAACATAGTCACAGTCCCCAAGGCCTCACATTTACCCATTCATACACCAATGGGCAGCTGCTGCCGTGCAAGGAGCTGCCAGGCCACTGCGAGCAAATGAGGGTTCAGTGTCTTCCCCAAGGACTCTTCGACATGAGGACAGTCAGAGCCAGGAGTTGAACCAGCGACCCGTTCTACCTACAGAACTACAGCCGCCCCTATGTGTATATACAGAACTGCATTTGTGGATATGGGACTAAGTTTGTGTGCGTCTCTCCCTGCAATGATATACTGTATGTGAAGATGTATGAATACTTCCATGAAACACAAAAGCCTGCTTACATTGCACAGTGTCTCTCCGCAATCCCACTCTGTTTACTCGCCTCAACGTATTAAAAGCGGCCACAATGTTTCACAGATCGAACATCTTGACTAGTCAAGGTAATCATTAAACATCATCTGCCCTTGGGATAAGATGAGACTAAATATTATTAAGTAATGCGAGTCTTTTTTCCAGCCCCCTTGGTGGTCTGCAGCAGCCAGCCCCCATCATCGCTCACGATGGCCCTGCAGTGGCTTTGTGTTACATCGCATTACACAACACCGCACTGGATTACATTACACTATACATCCATCCATCCATCCATCTTCTGAGCTGCTTCTCCTCACTAGGGTCGCGGGCGTGCTGGAGCCTATCCCAACTATCTTCGGGCGAGAGGCGGGGTACACCCTGAACTGGTCGCCAGCCAATCGCAGTTACACTATACAACACTAGACCAAAAGACACACACACAAAACATTTGGTATACTCTATATCAACTCACTGAAGGCCCTAGTACGAAATGCGCTGCAACTGGTTTTCAGTAACATTGTAATATTGTTAAAAGTCATGAAAGTAGTTAGACCAGATAAGATTAAAATGTAAAACCAACAAAACAATCCTAAATTTAAGAGAAAATGACAGAGCATTACTCATTACTCTACAGTGACTATTTTGTTTTCACCACAGCGCCATTTGATGGAGCAGCCAGGACAAGACCCTTCTTGCCCCAGAGGCTAACTTTCTTGGCAGCGGCACAACCATATGACTAAATAATAAGTACAATCACTAAGAATCTTGACTTAAGGAGGAGGATTTTAACACGGGGAGACAAAACATCAGAGGCTGCACTCATTCCGGTCTCTCGTCGCTCACTCGAGCATGAGCTGTGGCGAAACAGAGCAATCTAATTTTGGCTTCCTATAACCCAATTATCTGCTCTCCTAGCGCTCATTCCATCATAGCGCTGCACTGAGAGCCATTGGTGAGCACATGTGGGCTTTCAATAGAGATGGATAGGGAGCATGTGAAGGGTTTTTCTTAAAGATTGGGTCGGTTCTTTGGGGTGGGGGGGGGGGGGGGGGGACACACACACAAAAGCATTAGAACGTGAACTTGAGCTGTTCGGACATAAAAAAAAATACGATGCTAGATGGCAAAGAAATGTCCTTTATTACTTCCACCAAGCAATGTTGATCCCATACTACTAACTCTTATGCCTGGATCAGACTACAAGACAAATTTGTTCTTTGACAATTGCACTATGTTGGACCACTGGCATACAATCTAGCGTATCTCGGGCGGACAGCGGCAAAACTACACGACATGTATTCCGATACCACCGTATCCCGTCTTTTACGATCACTGGGCTTTATCTTGTCAAATCAAACACTGTTGGAGAGGCGGAACCAGAGAACATGTCATCGGTCAACAAGAATGGATAGACTCGTTACCATGGCAACGACAACAACAGTGCGCGCCAATGTATTCTGTCGGAGGAAAAAAAGAACAAAATTAGGAAAAACGTGTGGCTGTCATCACCGGAGCTCAGGAGAGCACGTTCATGAAAGGATTGCTTGAGGTATGTTCACATACTTTTGATACAATACGGCTCGCAGGCAGGCAACAAAACATTATGTAGCATAGCAAGCTAGTGCTAGTACTAACGGTTGTAAGTAAACATGCCAGCGTTCTCTCAAATCATGCTGTAAAGCCTCGGTAAACATTGGTTTGTGAGCGTTAATAAATGTTGACAACGGCAAGCACGGGAAGCGATGCATAGGTCACAATATGCAATCCCATTGGTCGATGTCAAGGTGTGCTGTCGGAGAGTTGTCGGTGATATGTCACACTACACTGGAAGATAAAACAAATCAAACATGCTAGACTTAATTTTTGCATCGTAGGGCTATCGTAGGGCCAAATCGTTGGTCGTGGATTATGTCACACTACAGGAAAATTTGTAGTTCCTGACAAAGTATGTCGGGGCCGATCTAGGAAGTCTGCTGCGATAGCTAATTGGGCCAATATCGGGGCTATAATCCGGCAGTCTGATCTAGGCATAAGGCAGTGTTTCCCAATCTTTATTGCGCCAAGGTAGATATTTAAGTGAGAAAAAAATGTTACGGCACAACCAAAGTCACAAAAATTGGATTCACAGGACATTTATGTACCTTCTGCCAGCACCTGGAATAACATTTAATTGGCATAGATGAACAAAGATACACTATTTGTGGAAAATAAATAATGTTCAGACCAATTAATTGAAATTGGATAATTTCCCATGGCACACCTGTTTTTATTAAGGTGCCACAGCCCCTTGGTTGGGAATCACTACTCTAAAGAATTTTGGATTATGGTGATGTGGTTTTTGCATAAATAAATAGTAGAACCCTATGGTCCCAGAATTCAGTCAGTAGTTGATTATGACAGGACTGGAGTGGGATAGTATCAACCCAAGCTTGCGACTGTTTGAATTTACCGGGCTTGGATAGTTTTATGATTACTATCCTCCATCCATCCATTTTCTGTACCGCTTATCCTCACTAGGGTCGCGGGTTGCTGGAGCCTATCCCAGCCATCTTCGGGCGGGAGGCGGGGTACACCCTAAACTAGTCGCCAGCCAATCGCAGGGCACATAGAGACAAACAACCATTAGCACTCACATTCACACCAACGGGCAATTCAGAGTCTCTAATCAACCTACCACGCATGTTTTTGGGATGTGGGGGGAAACTGGAGTGCCTGGAGAAAACCCACCCAGGCACTTGGCGAACATGCAAACTTCACACAGGCGGGGCCGGCATTTGAACCTCGGTCCCCAGAACTGTGAGGCAGATGGGCTAACCAGTCGTCCAACGTTCCGGCCGATTACTATTAAGCAGGAAATTTTATATGAAATACAGTACAGTGCTATTTTTCTTTATTAAAATCATGTAACAAAATGTTCTTTTTTCTGGGACTGGAATTGATTCATGGCATTTTCTTTCATTTCAATGGGGAAGTTTGATTTGAGATAGGAGTGATATGAGTTACGAGCGTGGCCACGGAATGAATAAAGCTTAGAAGTCAAAACACCATACTGCCACTATCCCCTTACTAAACAGCTGGTTATAATAGCAGAGATGATTACAAATTTGACACTACAGGAGAATAGAGCAAGTCGTCAATAAAAAGATTGTTCTGAAATATTAAAATAGCGCTAAGCAGGCCCAAAAAAATTTATATAAATTCAACACACCACATAGAAGAGTAATGTTAACAAGCCTGCTAAATTTGAATGAATAAAAAAATCACTAAGTATATAAAATCAGGTTTCAAAACTTGATTAATAAGAGCCACCTCTCAGCTCTCAGACGCTATGGGCGTGTCGAATGGATCCACCAAAAGCAATCAAACATACTGAGTGGGTGATAGCTGATACGATGTAAAAGCACGTTAGGAGGCTCAACTTCCAAATTGAATGGTTAATGTGGACTATAATCATAAGAATAAGCACACAAGTCAACGTACCCTCATTGTTGGTGACATAATGACATAATGTCACCAACAATGACAATGACAATGACGATACGTTGACTTGTGTGCTTATGCGGATTTTTAACCCCGGTCGTCAGAACTGTGTGTCAGATGTGCTAACCAGTCTACCACTGTGCCGCCATCTTAAAACATATTTAATGTATTTATAACAAAACACGGATATCTGCTTCGAGCCCATTTAAATCAGGGATTACCAAGATGCCAGAGTATAGCTTCTTCATCTCCTCACAAGACTTAATCAAGGCCAAAAGATCTGCGTTGTATTTCTCCACTGCCGCCTGGGGAATAAAAAGACATTGGAGTGCAGGTAAGTGAATTTTCAATCAGGCAGTCTGTGCTCGTCTCTAATTATTCTTTCAGAAAAGTCCTTTTTAGTATGCCGTGTTCATACTGCTGAGTCGTGGTTGGTGAATGAGCTCAGCTAATTAACTTCACATGCAAACAAACTGTCCTTGTTATAGCTGTTGGCGTATCTACTAGCTACATACTGACATCACCACCTACTGTACCTACTCATCACCCATCTACTGACCAAACCTACTCCTAATATACTGATCTACTAACTACATAATTACTTTCAAGCTACTTACCTACCTACTCACCACCAATCTACTGACCTTCCAACCTACTATCTACAGTACCATGAAAAAGTATTGGTCTCCTCTTGAATTCTTATATTTCTGCATGGCACAAATATAAATATCAGACAAAGATAACTCAAGCAAACATAAAATGCAGTTTTTTAATGATGATTTTATGTATTAAAGAAAAAAAACTATTCAAAGCTACCTGGCCCTGTGTGAAAAAGCAATACTTTTTCACGGCACTGTCCATGCCTACCTTCATGATATGTGATACCTACTCGCCATCAATCCACTGACCTACCAACCTACAACCAACATGTACATACCTCTCTTCAAATTACCGTACTTCCCCACAGTAAGTACTCACCACCAATCTACTCAACCACCAAACTACCACCTAGCTACCTCCTCTCCACGAATACACAAGTCCATTAACCTACTACCTTCTTATCACCTTCAAGCTACTTACCTACCTACTCACCGCCAATCTACTGATCAACAACATAATACCTATTGTATACACCTACCTTCAAACGACTTACCTACCTACTCGCCACCATTCTACTGATCTACCAACCTTCTTGCTAGCCAACCTCTACTTTTCTACTCACTACTTGATACCCACTTAACATTGAGGTGCATTGCAGCAACCTACCAACTAACCACCCCACATTCTTTCCCTACCTACTAGCTGAACTAACTTCCGTCTACATTTCTGTTCCCTAATCATCTACTAACCCATTTGTTTACCATCATGTCACCTCCCTAACGTATTTTGTGCTTCTTACAAACTACCACTAGGTTTACTTGTGCCACTGACCTCTTACCAAATTGCATACACAGGAGCTACTATTATTCTACCCACTGATCGCATGCTCCACACTAGACGTTTGAGGGGGATTTTTTTTAATCCAACTTGAAATAAGGTTGTATTTAGAGCTGCAACAATCAATTGATTAATCGACAGCTAGTCGATGATGAAATTAATCGGCGCCTGTTTTGATAGTCAATTAATCATTGATAGACTTTTTTTTTTTTTACTTAAAATTGTCCAAATATTCTTATTTCAGCCTTTCAGCAGTAATTATTCTCTTCTTTCTGAAGTCCTCCTTCAAATCAGACTGATTGGCTTGATGTTTAATCAAACTAAGACATTTGCAAACATCAGCTTTGACTTTAGAAAACAATGATTAACACTTTTCCAAAAGAATTATCGATTCTAAAAATATTCGATAGAGACAACCCCAGCTGTATCATAACAAAATATGGAAAAAGCTAAGTGTGAATACTTTCCAGATGCACTGTTCCTACCTGGGAGTTATCTATCGGTTCTCTTACCCATGACGAACCCGCCAAACTTCAAGGGACAGCACAGTTACTAAACGACTGTCATGCTACCTACCTACTAACATACTCTGCCTACTCCGTGAACATGTGCCTTCATGGCACTTACCTATCATTGTACCACCTGCCATCTGGCTACCTTTGTGTTACTGACGTAGCTCCAAATTTTTACCAACTCACAAAGTGGCTACAGTATTATAAACTTCTAAATATTAGCATCAGTTTTTAATCTTACCTTCAGGTCTTTGCTGAAGTGTGCATGATGTCCTCCAACATGTCTCTTCTTGGAGGCTTTTCCATACTGGATGACTTTCTGCAGTTCATTTTTCAGGACTAACACACACACACACACACACACACACACACACACGCACACACACATACATACATAATTATTGGGCTGGGGAACCTGGGCTCTGGAACCTCATGAAATTCTCCTATAGTACTCACCGTCTACCTCAGCGGTTAGGCCTTTGACAGAAGCTAAGATATGTATAGAGAAAGCTGTTTGAAAGCTATGACCAAAAATTTTTTTTCATCTTTGCTCAAACGTTGGAACATAAATACCTCCTGGGACCGCTTCAAATTCCGCCAACTCGTTGGTAAAGTTGGCCAAGAATGGCTCATGCAACATAATCTGCTCCACAAGGGCATGGAGCAAGCTGAAAGTCCGTTCTCTTCCACGAAGCTGTGACAGCTGTGGACGGAAAACACACAAAAAACAATTCCATGAGCACACTACCTTTTTTAACCAAAATACCTTACATCCAGGGAAGGTTGAATGAATGTCGTTGTGTGTGTGTGTGTGTGTGTAGGTTTATTCTTAAGAGTTCCTACGTGTGAAGGCCAGACAGTGGAGACTGTCAATGCAAAGATTCAATTAATTCCTACAAGGAGTTTTTTTTTCTTCTCCAGCTAAGGTTTAAATTGGATTTTCTTCATGAAAATAAAGTACCAGCTGAAAAAGGTGAACACTTCTATATCAAGTAGAATGCAAATATGTTGGAAAAAGCAATCACAGAAGTCTGCTTTGCTAAGACTTTACTGTTAATTCATCAATGATTGTAGCTTTGGTTTTATTGCAAAGATGAGCAATGTTGTCTCATTTCATAATGAGACAATACAAGTTAAAGATATCGGCCTTTACAAAGATAATAATGCTCATTTTCTAACGCCCAATCCCCCGAGGTCATACAGGTCTCAGCAAATGTTAGGCCAGTGAGTGTAAAACCATCATCGATGCCTTTATCTTTCAGTATATTCAGGCATTCATTTAAAAAGAGTCTATTGCAACGTAATAGCTCAACCAGACCACACCTCAGAAGGGAACGGAAGGGCTCTGCTTCATTAAAGCGGGTTGAGGACATTTTAGGTGTGGGCCCCACACACAGGCTCTTAAAGCCTCCCGGTGGGGACACTTGCACACAACAGTGGTTCAAATTTAATTCGGAACAGTTACGCCTGTATGTCCAACTGCTACAAGAGCTCAAAGCAATTTAGACTTTTAAGAGAAACACATACGCTAGATACCCTTTGTGCATTTCAATTTCTCATTGAGAGTAGCAGGGCAAAAACACATCAATTGCTACCTTTAACAACTTACAACTCTGGTGTGATACTATTCTATTTGTGTGCTATACTATTTCCAGCAATGATGCAGAAACCTCATTTGTACAATGCTATTTTATGCCATAATATTCAGTTTTCTGCTATGCTGTTGAAATACCATTACTATGCTACGCCAGGCTTTAAAGGCTAAGTTCAATTATATTATGGTATATATTCTATGCCATACTGTTATTGATATGTTACACCATTAATTCACTATTTTAGGATTTGATGTGCTGTACTCTTTCACAAATAATATGACAAATTATTTTGAGCGATACTTTCTAAAATATGCTAAGCAACACTATGCTAGTCTTTTGATATTTATATTGTTATGTTTGGTATGCGGCACGGTGGACGACTGGTTAGAGCGTCTGCCTCACAGTTCTGAGGACCAGGGTTCAATCCCCGGCCCCGACTGTGTGGAGTTTGCATGTTCTCCCCGTGCCTGCGTGGGTTTTCTCCGGGCACTCCAGCTTCCTCCCACATCCCAAAAACAGGCATGGTAGGTTAATTGAAGACTCTAAATTGCCCGAAGGTGTGAATGTGAGTGCGAATGGTTGTTTGTTTATATGTGCCCTGCGATTGGCTGGCAACCAGTTCAGGGTGCACCCCGCCTCCTGCCCGATGATAGCTGGCATAGGCTCCAGCACTCCCGCGACCCTTGTGAGGATAAGCGGCTCAGAAAATGAATGGATGGATGGATGTTTGGTATGCCATTGCAATGCTCTTGATATTTGTCTGCTATTATGTGGTAATTCATACTATGACATACGTATGTTTATGGTTTACTATTACATGATATGCACAAAAAAGGGAAAATTGTGTGTAGTGAACTATTTTTCTCACTGTGCCAAGTTATCAAAATAGTATTGTACTTTTAACTTGCCGATAAGTAAATTTCAGTCAGTTTTTTTTTTACATTTACTCGGGGAGTTGAATCAGTGTTTCTAATTAAGCGTATTTTTTTTACACATTTATCTGTACTACTACTTAAACCTGCAGTATGTAACTAAAATCCTTTTCACCGATGCCATAACAAGAGGAGATGACACAATGCTGATTAAGCCTACCAGCTCCTCTAAGATCTTGCTGTATTTTTCAGAACTTGTTTTTTTGTTTGTTTGTTTGTTTATTTTTTTAGTGAATGCCCGATTCATTTCCCGTGCTGGCCCACCTGGTGGTGCACCGGAAATGACGTAGCGGAAATGATGGCACAGAAATTACCCATCATACCTAGCAACGGACGCAGCGTGGCCCCTTGTCTTTTGGAAAAGGCTCACTAAACATATTATTTTGCATTTCTGTAGCAGAAAATTATCACACAATAATTACTGTGTAAATGAAACAATAATAATTGCTGCGAATGAATGAAACCTCTTTCCGAGGACCGCTTGGCTGCCAGACAAGGTGCTTTATGTTAAATGCACACACCAAACAATGCATGCACAAATACAGCAATAATAGGGAATGGCTCACTCTGTCTTTATTGTACTGCCTGGGATATTTCTGCCTGATAACTTTGCTTCACAAATGCAAACAGGCTTCGATGATAAAGGTGTTTCAATAACATCATCCCCGAACTCCTCTCCTCCAAGCTTCTGCCATCTGCCAGTAGATTCACAGCTTCCTGACAGGCAGGACAGAGCAGGTGAGGCTGAGGGACACCACCTCATTTACACGCACTTTGGCGCCCCAAAGATGTGTCCTCTCACTGCTGCTCTTCTCTCTCTACACGAACGACTGCACCTCAACACACCCGGCTGTCAAACTCCTGAAGTTTACAGACAACACCACAGTGATCAAAGACGGTGACGAGTCTGCGTATCGACAGGAAGTGGAGAGGCTGGAGCTGTGGTGCAGTCGAAAACAACCTGGAGCTGAACACGCTCAAGACTGTAGAAATGATCGTGGACTTCAGAAAGGATCCGTCCAACTACCCTATGCCAACCGTTGAGAACTTCAAATTCCTGGGAACTACAGTCTCGCAGGACTTGAAGTGGATGTACTTCCTGCGGCTTCTGAGGAAGCACGGCCTGCCAAAGGAGCTGTTGAGGCAGTTCTACACAGCAGTCATCGAATCAGTCCTATGTTAATCCATCACAGTCTGGTTTGGTGCGGCCACAAAAAAAGGACAAACTCTGACTGCAACGGAAAATCAGGTGTGCCGAAAAATTCGTTGGTACCTCCCTACCCACCCTTGAGGACTTGCACGCTGCCAGAACCAAGACAAGCACATGCAAAATCCTCTTGGACCCTCCACATCCTGGTCACCACCTATGGCAGCTCCTTCCCTCAGATAGGCACTATTGATCAATGCTTACATTTCTTGAAGTCTCTGCGCCATTTGCTCAATGGTCACTGTACCAGACTATTGCTCTATTAGTAATTTCCACTGCTTTAAATTGCTCGAGGACTCTGCATCATTTGCACAATTATCCCCCAAAAAATTGTATAAGCATGAGCACATTTCCGGTAACCTTTCATTGCTCAGTTACTCTCCGTAGTGTGTTTTATGTTTTTATGTCTCAAAAGCATTTTTTGTCAAAATGGCTGTCTGTTGTCGTACTAGAGCGGCTCCAACGACCAGAAACAAATTCCTTGTGTGTTTTTGACATCCCTGGCAAGTAAAGATGATTCTAATTCTGATTCTGAAAGCAATAAAAGCCATCTGGCGTAACCAAAATCCATACATCTTCACCAGGAGCCCTTAGCTGCCCAACAGATGCCGGATGTAAGATTAACAAAGTTCAGCAACGTCCGAGCAATGCATGCACAAAACATAGCAATAATAGGGAATTTAGAACAATGACCTCTTCTGTAAAATCCATCTTTTTCCCAACTGGCTGTCCTTAAAGCGAGAGTTCCTGTTTTTGTAATACTGAACCTAGCTTTAAGTCCAGAGTGTGAGTACTTTCCTCCAAATTTCTTCAATTAATACATTTGTAATGCTTGATATTTTCTATGCTATTCCTGTGCTATCAACTTGGCTTTGCGAACTGAAGGATACTGTATATATGCGATGGTCAGTTATGGTACGCAATGCTACTCTTAGATATGCTGTTGATATTTCTAAAATGACAGCTACAGCTATGCTATGCCATTGGCATGCAATGAATGTCACTATGATGCCCTAACTAATGCTAGGCTGTGCTATTCTATGGTATGCAATAGACTAGAGTGACTAGACTGTGTAAATGTTCATTCTGTTTGTGAGTTTGAGGTACAAAGCGATCACTCTTGAAAATGTAACCATCAGAGACGGTTACATTAAGTTCATTCAGAGACCTGAATGAACTTAAGCGGCTGCAGCAGGAAAGCCGAGAGTCAAAATGAAGAGAAGCCCTGTTGTGTCAATGAGCGACGTCCTTTAAGCGCTGCGCCACAGCTCAAGTCAGCCAACAGTGGTGTCGTACTTTAGCTAAGGATGAGAGGCGGAATCCCTTGGCCTTTTCCTTTCCGGCGTTCTCATTGAGGTAATTGCCGATGGCCAGCGTGTACTCCAGCACGGAAACGAATGACTTGCAGGTGTGCAGCTGCGTGCACATTGCAATCTTCTGGCCAATCAGCTGCAAGACAAACACAGAGTCGAGTTTATTATTTTTGCTTGAATTAATAGCCCCACACAACAAACATGCTTTGAATGTAAGTAAAAGGGCCAAAATAACTCTGGGCTATAGTGATGTTTTTTTTTTTACATTCTAAACACCACCTCATTTGACCCAATGAGATGAATAATCAGGCCTGTGTTGTTGGGTGAGATGATTCGTTGGTATGTAATTGTGTCAAGTGCTAATATCCCTATGGAAAAATACACAATCTCTCGGTTTAACAAGCACGAGGCAGAAGTGAAAGTAGGACTGTTTCGGTTTTGCCAATGAGCTCTTTGGCGGAGACGAAATGGATGATGTGGGAATTCTCGTCATTAACAAAGCCTCCGCACCAGCCAGCACCAATATGCCGCCACCATACACTTATGTTGTCTTATTTTCCACACACAAAAAACATCTTGCTTAGAGATGAGCATACTTCCACAGAGGAGCTGATATGGGGCTATTTTATATACAGTGGTGCCCCTAAAGTCAAATACCCCTAAGGTAAGCCTGTAAAGGTTAAAAACTTAACTTTCACATGAGGCATCAGCTCAGTAAGCCTGAGCATGTTTTGCTTTTATTTGTCTTTTGTCTTTTTTGTGTGAAAGAAAAGAAGGAGCAGGCTCAACAAGGGGTGTTGCGAGAAAAATAATGTAACAAAGGAATAATATACCATACATAGGAAATGATTTAAAGTCAATGGACTACTTTTTTAAGGCAGTAAGAGGACTCGGGTTAAAATCCGCCCTCGCCTGTGTGGAGTTTGCATGTTCTTCCTGTGCCTGCATGGGTTTTCTCCGGGTACTCCGGTTTCCTCCCACAATGTGAGTGCGATTTTTATTTTTTTTATTTTTTTCTTAAACATTAAAGTGGGGAAACTAGACAAAAATATAAGAATTTGAGAATTTTAATTTGATCAATACTTTTTCACAGCACTGTACTATACAGTAAAGTACTTTAATGTGATTATACAGTAATTAACTACAGTTCCCACTGCATCATGGGATTTTGGTTGATGCCACACAGAGTTTTCCAGTAATTTAAGTTACTGGAAACCCCCTATGAAATGTCTAACCGTGTACTATTTGAAACATGTAACATGCAGGCTCATAAAACAAGACATAAAAAAACTAACTAAATAATTAAATCAGGAATGTTATTGTTAATAGAAAAATGGGTTATAACAACATTGCACTGTATTGTTAGACATCCACCGAACTATGCAATAGCAAAAGCACACACATAGAAAGCACGCACATTACATAAAATAAAAATCAGTCTGACAGTAAAACTGAGTGCTGGATGATATATCGTGAAGCTCAATTCGATCTATATTTTATCAACGCTCAATAAGGAGAAATTAATCGATTTGATTTTGTATACTTCTTGCTACTCCACGAGATTTCGTTGTTTCGCGAGACTTCCTTGGCAGCTCTCGTTGCGCGGAGACAACGTAGAGGAGAAGACGCTCGTGACGAGCCAGCCACAAATAGTCCCCAAAAAAGAGCACGTAACGTCTGTTCTGATCCATGTTCAGCTCCTCACGTTATGAGAGGTGGAGCACCAAATGGAGGGAGGGAACGTCAACAATCTCATTCTATATACTGTAGCCATTGGCCATGATTCCTATTCATACAGTGGAAAAAGATGGATTCAAAAAGCTGATGAAAACATTGGATCCCAGATACGAGTTGCCCAGCAGGAAATATTTTGCAGAGGAAGCATTGCAGGAACTTTACAATAATGTCAGGGAGAAAGTGTTTCGGCTGTGAAACGCCTTTTTTTTTTCTTTTTCTTTTTTAAGTCTCGCAGTAACAGATCACAGATTGGTAACTTAGAAGTACCCGTTTACCAGACAAGCTATGCACCTGAAGATCATACTGGTGAGAAAATTGCGCAAGGACTTAAAGATGCCTTAAATTCTAGGACGTTGGACCAGAACAATCAGGTCATGTTGCTATGCTGCCTTCTCATATTTTGAGATCATTATATTTTGAAATACCTGTAGGGAAAACTTATTCTTTTCTTTGTGATGTTTATAGTTGTTGAATAAATGTTCTGTTTTATAATATAAAACAATTTGATCTGGTCCGGTTTAATACATTTATTTTTTTGTACATGTCTTGTAAATTTGACACACCACAGAGAGGAGTATTGTTAACAGGACTGCCAATTTTTAATGAATAAAAAAAGAAAATCCCCAAGTATACACAGTAAAATGAGGCACCAAACCCATGAAAAATAGAGCCCGCCCTCCAGCTGCAGAGCTGTGACCGTGACGTGAATGCGCTCCACGGAACCATCATTTGTCAACCCAGTACAGGTCTGTGGCTCTGTGCGGCTCACACAGGCTTTATGTGGATAAACACATGATACAAAACCAAGTGAGGCGGCGACATCGGATGAGCCGACGCCATATGGGCGAGCTCGCTGGCCCGCTAGCTCGTTAGCTCGCGAGCTAGTCACAGTTATCTTTCCCGGCCTGCACAGGGCGTGACTGTCACGAGTTGGACGGGCCCCGACACCTGTGTGTCAGACCACTGGCTACTAACTGGCCGCTGGCGGGCTAGCGTGGGGCGGCGGATCCGTCGGGTTTGCCACAGCCTTTCTCCAAGCACCATGCATAGCCGCAAATGGGAGACACTGTAGCCCAAACAACACATAACACTTCAGGGAAGATACATTTTTTTGAGGTTGTTGGCATCGCTTGATGGCCGAATGCATGCTGTAGTGGTAGAAATGGGCCAAGTTGTTATCTCTAAGGAAGTAGCAATTGCACCGCATAGTCACTGCATGGAAAAAGGGCGCTTGGTACTTATGTAGTGGGGGAGGGCGGACTCATGGCAAAGGCCTGGTTGCATAATCCGAACAATTTAGAAAGTGAATTTAAAATGAATTTAATGCAATATCTCAGCAATTCAATACTAAATTGTACTTAGTCTTTGCACATGTCTTCAAACATATTTAATCACTGCCAGTCCGTCATGTTAACATGGATATTTGAATTCAACATCCGCTAATGGCAGTGAATGAGTTCATGTATTTAAAAAAAAAAAAACGAAGATTACTTCACTGGGTTTTTAATGGGATGGAGTTCCACTCTTAGTACTACAAACTTACTGCACCTTTTGTAAATTGATGTGCAGTTATTCTTGTTAACCAAACAAGGAGAAGTCAAGCCATATAGGTATATTATCTTATACATTAGACATACATCCACATATTAAATTATGTTTTCCCGACCTAAATTATATTTATTCAATAATGGGCAATAATGAAATGCTTGAAAATAAATGTTTGATTTCTTGTCAAGTATTTTCAGTGTTTGTTTATACAGATACTGAGTATTATTTAGTACTGATTGACTTTGAATTATCAGTGCCACCTCTCTACATTATTAATCGATATGTGCTGTGTGCGTGTACGTGTGGGTGTTCGTGTGGATGAGTTTCGCTTTCCTGTTGGGATGGGAGGGGCAGGTTCTTGTATATTTCTTGGTATTTTAATTATCTATTTTTATCTCTGGAAAGCACTTTGTGTAGCATTTGAAATGAATGAAAAGTACGATAGAAATAAACTTGAGTTGATCAGTGGTGCTCGTCTGTGACCATGTTTCTAAACAGTAAGTCATAGGAAATAACCATGGAGTGCATGCACATGTCAGCTGCCTCTGCTGACCTTCAAAGTACTTTTGAATAAAAGCTGGAATTTAAAATATTGTATTTGGCCTTGTCCGAGACAGGTGGAACAGCCTACAAGCTCACAACAAACTTACAAAAGGCCAAAAACTGACTAAGGCTACCACAGGTCTATAATATAAACATGGCGAAAACAGAAAGGCTCGGTAACAACACTGGCTGCGATATAGTGGGGGTTCACTCTACTGTATGTTATTATACTATTCAAGACTACGTTGGGCGGCACGGTGGACGACTGGTTAGAGCGTCAGCCTCACAGTTCTGAGGACCCGGGTTCAATCCCCGGCCCCGCCTGTGTGGAGTTTGCATGTTCTCCCCGTGCCTGCGTGGGTTTTCTCTAGGGACTCCAGTTTCCTCCCACATCCCAAAAACATGCATGAATTGGAGACTCTAAATTGCCCGCAGGCATGACTGTGAGTGCAAATGGTTGTTTGTTCCTATGTGCCCTGCGATTGGCTGGCAACCCGTTCAGGGTGTCCCCCGCCTCCTGGCCCATGACAGCTGGGATAGGCTCCAGCAGCCCCGCGACCCTAGTGAGGAGAAGCGGCTCAGAAAATGGAGGGATGGATGGAAGACTACGTTGCTTGACGCAACCTCTGTCAATGGTAGCCCTGGTAATGGATCTCATCATCTCGAATTTCCATCAGTCATTAAGAAGTTGGTGGTTCACATTTGAATGTGAAAGGCACAACAGGTGATACTTTTTTCTCTCTCTCGTTCCCTCTCCCCCGTACAACACTTTAGCAGATGCCAGGTCCAGGATGTGAAGTCAGACGTGTCATCCTGGCAGCGTTTCTCAGCAGCTCCCACCAGCTGCTGAGAAACATCTCGCAGGTGGCCACTTCACCATTTTCTCTCCTCAGGTTGTTGCACACAGATAGATGGGGCTCCAAATTTGGTTTATTTCAAACTTAAACCAGTCACAATAAATATACTGTACTTTGTTATGTTATGTTATCGACTGCTCACAACCACTAGATGGCATATTTGCATGTGTCGGCGGTCTTGCTACACTATGCTGTGATGTATTAACCAGCATCGCTGTCATTTAATTTCTTTATTTACCATTTCAGGTCAGCAAAAGCATCTCTCAATATTCATATGCAACTTCTGAGGGAATTTTAATGTTTTTTGTGTGTTTGCTATAACGAGTGAAGTGATGAAGTGTCGTAACTAAGCGGACATTATTACCACCAGTTAGAGGCAGATTGCAAAAAGCGGAGGACTGCAATATGACACTGAATCACAGCATATCGGCAGACTCGAATGAAGCTCCCCTGCCACACCAGGCTTCAGACCTGCTCCCAGACGGCACAAGCAATGTCTAACCGTAGTAGGACGCACCGTGATTATGTGACGAAACAACGACTATAGACCCTAGCTTGTCATGAGAACCGTGACAAAATGGCGGCAAAACGCACGCACGAGAATGTAACAAAACTTGAAAGGACGGGAAATATGCAGTATATGCCTCCCATCCCACTTCACACCGCCTCCAGGTTTTGTTATGCTTCATCACATACTGTCAAGTTTGGTTGCGTTCATCCTATTTTACTCCAGCCGACTAGGTTCCACATCAGTACCATGACTGCAGTGGCAAATTTTTGGACAGTTTAAAAATCTGACCAGAGATGTTTTGCACATGGCGGTCTGAAACGTCATCGCTGTGTCCACTGGGAACATATTGTAAAACTAGCATGAAGATGTCAAAAATCGGCATGCGTGTATTCCGCTTAAATTACAACCAGGTAGTAGAATGAAAGGCCAGCCGAACAAGCTTTTGTGTCTTTGTTGAGTTTGATACAGCACCACTGTTTGTCTTCATTGTGAGACAGATGAAATGAAAAATAAGTTTGGGAAGAATGAAAAATAAAAGAGTAGAATAAGAGTTGTGAGGTGTTGCTGTCTGACTTCAATAACTTCACAGCCTGCAGTCTCTAAAGCCAATAAACAAAGATCCTGTGTAAGAGAGTCACACTGGCTAATGATGAAATATTGATCCTCATTTGAGCAAAAACACTAAAAACTGTATTTGCTTATTTTGTTTGGAACTCTCTTCATTCATTTGTCTTCATAGAGAATTGGATGTTTCCCGAATCAAGTTAAATTGTGTTCTTTGAATTCTTTGCAACATCTACTGAACAAAGAACAAATTTGATATGATTAAGATCCTTTTTCGTTGCTCTCCATCACATCAAGAGTTGTCTTAAAGTGCATTCTGTCTGAAAGATGCATACTAATCAAAAATAAGGAAAAGATAAAGATTCAAAGGACAGGCAAAGAGCTTTTGGTCCATTAATAGCAGTTATTGTGATGGGAGCTTTTAGGGATGCGACACACATGGAAACAAGGATTTGACCTTTTTTCTGGGTCAGTGCACTCACAGGCTGCAGGTCTCTCATGCTGATGGGAAGCTCTCTCAGGGTCAGGAGCAGTTCTAGTTGTGTGCTCAGGTATGGAATGTCGCACATCTGCAACACAGGAGGAATGATAAGAGTTCAAGTGACAGCCTAGTAGAAACAAATAAATAAATTCTCATACAGATGCCAACATTGCTAAAACGAATTTACATGAAAACAAAAACAAAAACAAAACCTTCCATTCATTTTCTATGGCGCTGTCCTCATTAGGGTCGCAGGTGTGCTGGAGCGTTTCTTAGCTGACTTGGGGCAAGAGATAGACTGGTTGTCAGCCAATTGCAGGGCACATATGCACAAACTTCCATTCCCACTAACATTCACACCTATGGAGAATTTAGAGTCTTCAATTAACCTAGCGTCCATGTTTTCGGAATGTGGGAGAAAGCCGGAGGTCCCGGAGAAAACCCACGCAAGCACAGGAAGAACATGCATGCAAACCCCATACTAACCACTAAACAACCGTGCTGCCGTTTTTGGGGGAAAAAAGTAAAAAGGAAAACTTTATTTTTCTCATATTTGTGTATTCTTGGTCCAAAACGCTATTATGTAAGCAAACAGCCAAATCAATTAGTATTATTTGTCACCCTTTGTACTGTCTCAAATCCCCAATACTGTACGAGAATTCAATTTATATAGATTTATCCTGGTACGTTGGGGATTGTTATGGTGAGACAGCATCTTGTCAGCACTGAGATACCATATCTAGAGGAATTACACTTTTGTACTGACACGAATGAGAGTCAGCTGTCTAAAACTGTATTTCTCGTCCACGTCCCAGAAAGGTACTAATTGCTATTGTTGCGTCTTTAAACCGAGCAAATTCATTCACTTTTTATAGTATATGTGTCGTGTCAGAAAAAGCAAATGTTAGGTCAGTATTGCTTGCTCATCTCTCAGTATTCACAAGCAAAGGGGACATTTTATGAAAGGAAAAAAGCTCATTTGATTAACAAGCTGAATGATTTTAGTTCTTTACTCGATGAAGGATGTATTAAATCGTGTTTGTTCACAAAGTGACATCGCCAAGGACTGCATGCATATTACAGTATTTTCAGTTTTTTTACAGGTCTGTGTGAACGGGGCATCTTGTCAATGTACGTGATTGGTTTTTTTTAGAAAAACAAAGAAAAGGTTGTTATCAGTTAGACATCTTAACTGCGCAACTGAAAATCCTCTAAAAAGTACGGTGCTTGAAATGATAAGGATTTATTTAAAAAGCAAGCCTGCTGTTCAACTACAATCATAATTACTCATGTGCTCTAGTGAGCGGTTACCTTCTAATCTGAGGTGTTTTCTTTCTTTCTTTTTAATCAGCTGCCATTGTGAACTATTCCAATATGTGCTTTAGTCAGTAACACACAGTAAAGAGTGATTGGAATGTTCTATTCTAGTGGCGTGTCTGCAGCTTGTCACAGGTCACATTCGCCTGAAGACAAGACTCGTTATGTTGCACAGGCGATGACGCCCTCGTCTTGCATATTCAGTCCCTCGTGTCTGACTTTATGAAAGGCATTGTGGGATGTTTGTGCTTTTCATCTCGCGCACACGCACACACACACGCACGCACACACCTGCACGCACACACAGGTCAGATGTCTGGTGGGTGATAAGTGGATGTTTTGTAAGAAGGCATCTTGACAGAGTGAGCATAATGTTAATTGGATTGAAGTGTGTTAAATCTCAAGGTGGGTATCACAAGAGGTAAAATCTCTACCTCCATCATGTACTGGTCCACAATGTGCAGTTCACTCACTGGTCCTTTGTAGGATTTATACATCTCCACATCCTCCAGAGTGGGAACATACCTGTGAGATTTGAATACACATTATCAGTCCCGTTGGATGCAGAATGCTACAGTCACACCTGCAAAAGCTTGGTTGCCAATATGTTAAGTGACAACTCACGCTCGATGCACACCACTGCAACTGAACCTGTTAAATATGTCCCCTTTGAATTCCTATTCTAGAAACAGGATGATACACCATCTTACTGTTCTTTTCTTTTCAATTATTCATTTTATTAGTACCATCCCCCGGCGACCGACTGGCTAGAGCGTCTGCCTCACAGTTCTGAGGACCGGGGTTCAATCCCCGACCCCGCCTGTGTGGAGTTTGCATGTTCTCCCCGTGCCTGTGTGGGTTTTCTCCGGGCACTCCAGTTTCCTCCCACATCCCAAAAACATGCATGCTAGGTTAGTTGACAACTCTAAATTGCCCGTAGGTGTGAATGTGAGTGCAACTGGTTGTGGCATCCGTTTTGACTTAAGTGACCAAATGGAGATGTTTGTCCTATAAAGAGGTGCTTTTCTAATGCACAACCTTTGACATTTCAGCTTCAAATGTTACAAGCACAAATGATGCAAATGCTACTTTTCCTTCAAATCCGACAAAATATTTAGACATCATTATTTAAAAAATATATTTAGACATCATTATTTAAAAAATATATTTAGACATAATTTTATAAAGTTTCACCAGGAGTGTGGATGATGACCACAATAAAAAAAAAATGGAACATCCACAAATATAATTTTTCACAAAGCTCTCGTATTAGATATCATTAGAATGCTAAAAACCAAAAGACCAGTCCTTGTGCAGACTAAAGTGGGATACACATAATTGATTTTACTTAGAGTCAGCATGTTCCGAACCAAACCGAAAACTATGACCAAAAAAACAAGATACGAACTGAACCGTGGGCAGCCTCACGGTTCTGAGGACCTGGGTTCAAATCCAGCCTCGCCTGTGTGGAGTTTGCATGTCCCTCCCGTGCCTGCATTGGGTTTTCTCCAGGTACTCTGGTTTCCTCCCATATCCCCAAAACATGCATGCTCGGTTAATTGAAGAACGGTAAATTGTCCATCGGTGTGAATGTGAGCACGAATGGTTGTTTGTTTATGTGCCCTGTGATGTATCCCCCAGAGTGTACCCCGCCTCTCGCCCGAAGATAGCTGGGATAGGCTCCAGTGCGCCCGCGGCCCTATTGAGGATAAGCGGTACGGAAAATAGACGAATGGGTAGATAATAATAATCATAATCATAATCACAAATCCACGGCTGAAGCCAGACTCTGTGACTGTGATGTGAATGGAGATATTATTATGTGTGTTGTATGTTGTGTTGGTCATCTCAAGTACAACAGCAGTAAGAACACACTTGCTGATTTGTTTCCTCGTCGTGTGTCGGGTAGTGGTGGGATCCAAATATCAATAGTATCGATACGAAGTCGGTATCAATATCAGATTGATACCAACCTGATGAGATCGATACCATACTTTCGGTTTCACCCTTTTATGCACTGCTGCCGCTTTGTCAAACAGGCGACAGCCCGGTCCCCGAACTCGCCGTTTCTGTCTCAGGGCGGAGCAGGCACACTTTGCTCATCCTACCCCTCTTGTGTTTCGATGTTGTGCCGTCACATGACTTAGCAGCGCAAACAAACAAGCCCGCCCACCAGCACATACACAACGCATGCATCCACAGGCATACGGTGCAGAAGGATGGTAGAGAGGAAGAGGAGCGCTGTGTGGCTATATGTTCAGGTCGAAAATTATACAACAGCAAGGTATACAATTTGTAAAAAGGCTATAAAATACAGTGGTAACACCACAAATTTATATAAGTACATGAAAAATCATGCAAAAGAAAACTGTACAGAAACAGAGAGAGGAGGTCAGAAATTATGTTTATTTTGAAGATATCAATGTTTTTATTTGCCAATAATTGTCAAAATTGTCCCAAATTTACCGGCATTACCAGATAACTAGCAACCCTTTATTGTTCAGTGACTGTTTTTTTTGTCAATGTCTTTATGTCTCAAAAGTGTTCTCTGTCAATTGACTGTCTGTTGTCGTACTAGAGCGGCTCCAACTACCGGAGACAAATTCCTTGTGGGTTTTTAGGGCATACTTGGCAAATAAAGATGATTCTGATTCTGATAAACATTGTCGTCTTTCTGTCCTGGGTTTGAATTATTTAATAATAAAAAAGAAAAGATCTCAAAAACACTGAAAGATCATGACAATTAATTGAGATTTAGCAATTCGATGATGCATTTACCTTAATTACTGAAAATTATCCATATTGGGCCTGTACTGACTCGGTATCGGATCAATACCAAAATATGCAGTATCCCACACCAGTAGTGTGTGGTCTCTACGTTTTGAAATTTGTTAAAATGTTGCAAGTTGGTATGTTTTTACCCGCTTTACATAATGATCCTTCTTTACATAGAGTTGGTTTTGGACCTAATATAAACTTAAGTATTTGGACAAAGAGTAGTTTTAATCTTCGTAGTTTGAGCTTGCCTTTGTACACCACCATGATGGATCTGGAAAAAAAAAATCATCAAGATGTGATTGAAGCGTAGACTCCAACTTTAACTTAAAAACAAAAATATACTGCAGCATTTACCGTACAGGAATTATAGCCAGAGGTGGGTAGGAACACGTTACATTTACTCAAGTAACATTTTGGATGAATTGTACTTGTCAGAGTAGTTTTAATGAAACATACGTTTTACTTTTACTTAAGTATTTATTTTAAGAAACAGTACTTTTACTCCATTACAATAATCTACATGCCGCTTGCAACGTTCATTTGTCAATAATTGTGTCCGCGATCTATTTTTGGACTTGCGTTTGCGACTTCTGCATCATGCGCTGTTGGTCCAATCCACCGTGATTACCACGGTGCTGTTTGACTCAAGGTCACCAATCAAACGACACAAGAAAGTCACATGTTCGCAAACAAGGTTTTCTATTGGTCGTCACGGACCAATCAGAGTGAGTCGTGACTCATGTTTACATTACAAATGATGAAAAACAACAGCTTTAACGTAGTTTTGTCACTGCCCAAACTTGGATATTTCAGCCCACTTCTAACTTGAGAAAAGACCAGCGGTAAGTGACAGATGTTTTTGCTGTTGTTTTGGCTCTGCATATGGCAACATTAGCACTATTTTATGGTCACAAGTAACTGTAAACCATGCATCTTGTTCTCTCTCTCTCTCTCTCTCTCTCTCACACACACACACACACACACACACACACACACACACATTTATTAATAAGTTTGGTCAGCAAACAGCTTCTTCATTCATTCATTTTAGTGGATAAAGCAAATCATGTTTTTGTAAGGCCCCATGTGTTGTTGTTCCCCCACTTAAAAATTGAAATGGTGACGTGTGTGTGTGTTCGAGCGCGTGTGTGCGTGTGTGTGTGTGGACTCCCACCGGACATGAGTTTGAATGTGATCTGTTCTGAACACAGCCACATGTGAGTTACAGGAGGGAGTGCTTCCTTGTGCAACCTGATTTATTTTTAGTTCCATCCATACATCCATTTTCTACCGCTTATCTGAGGTCGGGTCGCGGGCGCAGTAGATTTAGCAAGGACACCCAGACTTCCCTCTCCCCAGCCACTTCATCCAACTCTTGCGGGGGGATCCGGAGGCGTTCCCAGGCCAGCCGAAGGATGTAGTCTCTCCAGCGTGTCCTGGGTCTTGCCCGGGGGACGTGCCCGGAACACCTCACCAGGGAGGCGTCCGGGAGGCATCCGAATCAGATGCCCCAGCCACCTCATCTGGCTCCTCTCGATGTGGAGGAGCAGCGGCTCTACTCTGAGATCCTCCCGGATACCTGTGGTTCTCACCCTATCTCTAAGGGAGACCCCGGACGCCCTGCGAAGTAAACTAATTTCGTCCGCTTGTATCCAGGATCTCGTTCTTTCGGTCACGACCCACAACTCCTGACCATGGATGAGGGAAGGAACCTAGATCAACCGGTAAATCGAGAGCTTCGCCTTTCGGCTTAGCTCCTTCTTTACCACAACGGATTGACTGCAGATCGTTGTAGCATCACTGCAGATGCTACAACGATCCGTCTGTCGATCCCCCGTTCTATTCTTCCCCCATTCATGAACAAGACTCCAAGATACTTGAACTGCTCCACTTGGGGAAGGATCTCATCCCCGACCTGGAGAGGGCACGCCACCCTTTTCCGACTGAGGACCATGGTCTCATATTTGGAGGTGCTGATTCTCATCCCAGCCGCTTCACACTCAGCTGCGAACTGCTCTAGGGAGAGTTGGAGGTCATGGCTTGATGAAGCCAACAGAACCACATCATCTGCAAAAAGCAGAGATGCAATACTGAGGCCCCCAAACCAGACCCCATCTACGCCTCGGCTGCGCCAAGAAATTCTATCCATAAAAGTTATGAAAAGAATCGGTGACAAAGGGAAGCCTTGGCGGAGTCCAACTCTCACCGGGAACGAGTCCGACTTACTGCCGGATATGCGGACCAAACTTTGACTCCGGTCGTACAGGGACCGAACAGCCCGTATCAGGGGGTTCGGTACCCCATACTCCCGAAGCATCACCTTACAGGAACCCCCGAGGGACACGGTCAAAGGACCCTGCCAAGGGTGTGGAGCTGGTCCACTGTTCCACGGTCAGGATGAAAACCACACTGCTCCTCCTGAATCTGAGATTCGACTTCCCGATGGACCCTCCTCTCCAGCACCCCTGAATAGACCTTAGCAGGGAGGCTGAGGAGTGTGATCCCCCTGTAGTTGGAACACACCCTCCACGTGTTGGTCCCCCTTCTTAAAAAGGGGGACCAACACGGGACCAATTCGCCCGGAGTTCCTCAAGGCTCTGGATGTTGTAGGGCTGTCCTGGTTAACACGCCTCTGTAACATCGCGTGGACATCGGGGACAGTGCCTCTGGATTGGCAGACTGGGGTGTTGGTCCCCCTTTTTTTATTTTTAGTTATTTTATTTAAACATTATTTAACCAGGTATGAGACCAGTTAAAACAGAACATTTTTTTTGAAATGGTGACCTGGCCGAGAAGTCAGGAAGTTAAACATCAAGTCCAAGTCAATTATATTCAAGTTTATTTCAGTTGTTTATTTTCACCTCCCCTCTCAAAAAGACACAAAAATAAATCAGTTGAATTGTGCAAATTATAGGTCACATTAATGATGGAAAAAGTTTGAAAATGATTTATCTTGGTCAAAATTCTTTTACAACACAAAAACCTGGCATTTGAACAGGTGTGGATAGACTTTTTACATCCACTGCAGCCTTGTTCCTGTTTTTGTAATCTGCCTGGTGAGCCTACAGTATTGGGCTGTTTAACAAGTAGAAACAATATAGTATAAGACCATTTGTTGGAGCTGAATTTGCCTTCATGTATTTTATATATATATATTTTATAAAGATTTTATCTATTATGTTTTATCTTAAGTGATATTGTTCATCATTATCTGAATTTGCAATTCAGATAATGATGAACTCAAAAAATATTTGAGTTATTTTTTATTTTATTTGACATTCACGCTCTGATTTAAACAAAAATGAACCAGTAGTTATTCAATAGTCACTCATTACTTGAGTCGTTTTTTCACGGATTACTTTCTTACTGTTACTGAAGTGATTATTTGGAGGACTTTATTTTACTTTTACTTGAGTCATATTATTCTTATGTAACAGTACTCTTACTTGAGTACAATATTTGGCGACTCTACCCACCTCAGATTAAAGCCATAAGCAGACTCTTGATTTTCAGGGGACCATCAGAGGTATTTAACATCATTGCAAATCACGAGTTCATGAGTGTTTATCAGTGGTGTGACTGCTGACAGAAGTATTGATGGATGGTGACATTGAACATACTATGAAACTGCCTCGGAATTTGAAGTCAATGGCCTTATCGCAATAGACGAGCATGATTATCACTCAATGGAGGCAAAAGTGAAGGCAGCAAATTCCACAAACAGGCAGCACGTCATTGACATTGCAGTCATTGACTGCATTGTATCTTCCTCCTAGGATTAAAAACGATCATGCTGATTCTTACAATCATTCCAAACACCCTAAAAAATGGTAATACCCTGCATAGAGTGGATTTTATTCCTAAATTATCAAATTAACTTCAATCACATCTTAATCGGTCTATTTGAAATCTATTGCGGTGGAGTATAGAGGCAAAAATCATAGAACTCTGTTACAGTCCAAACACTTCGAGACCTAACGGTACGTCCACATGTTGACCGTTTTCATACACTTTCAAACCGGGTGTTCCTCTCCAGCCTCGGTGGAGCCATTTAGTGCCTGCATTGACTTTAATCCTTGCTCGTGCTCCTTTCTGTCATTTGTTTCTGAACTCCAAACCAAATGCATTGACTTTTTCATGAGACCGCCTCGTGCCTCCGGAGCGCCACCGGACATTAATATTGCAGCACCTGTTGGGAGAGCTTCTTTTTAAGATTGTATTCCTGAGGCACACACAGTGGCCCATTAAAATATATATTATGTTTTCATAGAATAAATAAAATCCTTCCCCTCCACAGTACATTAGATCACTGGGTGCCCTCCAGGGGGGGTCAGCATCCTAATCCAGTGAGTTAACTGCAAGTAGGAAGCCACTTTCACCTGACCTTCCAGAGGGCATGTCAATAGTTTCCGTCTCCACAAATATCCTGGGATAAAAATTTTATTACCACATTGCTCTGGTAAAAGGTTCTGCCATCTGCTCTTTAGTATGGGAACCCTGCGCATGCAGAAGAGGACACATTTGCAGCCTGTCTTGATTGCCGTAGCCATACTGAGCCGTGACTCCCAATAGTGCTTCAGATGTGGCTTCTGCAGTTTAACCTACGTAGACTGGTGTGGCATTTTTTGCTGGCCTTAACACTAGTAGTATTCAATGAGAGAATACAGCCACACTGTGTGTATTGTTTTGCTCGTCTCTGCTTTCCTCAGTCTGTCTCGCGATGCAGTTGAATTGTTATTGTCAGAGAGTTGGACTGAAATCTATTATATCACACACTTTGCCACGTGTTAAAAACAAAATAATTAATTATGCTCTTGTCACTGGGGGCAGACGAACTGCTGCACCAATGCGCACCTCTGCCTTTCAATTATTATTGCTAAGATCGATCATTTCACCTTTAATTCTTCTTTTTTTCTTTTCTTTTTTTTTACATCTTCTTCCATTGGCCAATACAGGTAGTGGAGGTACATATATGCTCTGAAAGTGATTGCTTTCACCTGAAAAGGGTCTATCACCCACTGATAAGTGACCTAAAGCGGTAAACCATAGCAAGAATCAAGTCAAATTTGAGCATTTTTCCTCCCTTGCAATTGAGCTTGGTTTATATTTTTCATTCCGATTGAAGATGTGACGTGATCTATTCCGATCTGGTGTTTACATGGGCCATTACATTTAATGAGGAACACCCGTATTACAGACGTGTGACATGAGCGGCTCTATATTCACATCACGTAAGTTTTCAAGGTGGAACTCAGTCGTCCGTTTAGCACAGTAGTTGCAATTGTTCTTTGAACACTTATTAAAGCAACAGCTTGATAAAAACAAGTTAGTATTTAAAGTATTTAAAAATAAGCTCCACGTCGCATACGTGCTCTGTTTGGAAGCCGCCATATTTTTCAATGCATAAACGATGACGGCACTGCAAATTTACTCTAAAGCAGAACATGCGCAGACTGACTGTGCGCATTGAACCCTTTACATGACTTTTGATCGGTTAAGGGAAAGGGATGTTCTACCGCTGTGCAACCGAATAAAATTCCATTCAGTTTCAGCCTGATTATTCTGATGGAGATGTCTAGCTGAGGCATTCTTATTCGGTTTGGTCTTCTAACCCGATTCTAATCAGAATGCAAGACTCCGTGTTAACACGACTGTCGACAAAGGCGCGATTCTCAAATGTCTGTGAATAATTATCCTGAGCAATGATCCTGTGCTGTGGGGTATGTTATATTATGTGTGATTTTTCCTCCCTCATCTCCTTATGTGTTTGGTCAACATCCACTCCACGAACTGTTACCAGACAGAAATAGAGGAGCAACTGGTTGTGTTGAGTCATTAACCACGATAGAAATGACAAGGAGAAGAGTTTGCAGCCACAAGGTAGTTACCAGATAAGCAGTTTGCCGAGATTCTTCTAGTTCTTCTTCTGCAACTACTCTTTCTTCTTCTTTGTATTTTCCAGCAGTTACGCCATGTGGCGCTATGCTATCTTTCACAGGTTAGTCTTGGTACGACGAGAGACATTGTGGTGTGGTGTGCTGTGTTGGTCATCCTGAGTACAACAGGCACACATACTGAGTTTTTCCTCATCTTGTGTTGGCGTTACATTTAAAAAAATCAGTTAAGATGTTAAAAGCCGGTATGCGTGTAGCCCGATAATTCAACTGGGAGAGACTCCAGCTCACTTGTGATCCCGAACAGGCTGAGCGGTGTAGAAAATAGATGACTCAAGAGTTCAACCACACAATATTTTCCATAGAAAAGATAATGAAAGATAATGTGTGATCTGAGAGCTTTATTGTCTGACTGTGCCATATTATTTACTTTCTGTTTTCAAAAATGTTTGGTCAGCTAAAATCAATAAAACAACTTATCATGCCTCTCACTTGTTTCAGTGTCACAATGATAGCATGAAGACCTTCTTTAAGTTGAAATAGGACACCACTGAAAGCCAATGGGTGAAATGCACCGCTTCCTCTATTCGCTGAGTGGGGCGCAAAGATCGACTCGTCTCTCATCTCAACGAGAAAGGAATACAAATGAGCAGGTTGGGGCCTCAAAAAGTCATACCTCCTCAGCGAGGTAATGTGCTCGTCAGACAGGCCTCCGTCCTCCTCGTTAATGACGAACAGCTTGTCCTTCAGCTCTGCAGGCTGCACCGCAAAACTTTTGAGGAAAATGTCTGCACGAACAAGAGAGTCGACAATGTGAGTCCCGGCTGATTTCTTATTTTTTTTGTCTTGTCCTTTCATGGAATGACTCGAAATAAAAAGACAAAACGTCTGCAGCCTAATTACGCCTCCCTTCTTCCAAACACCTCAGGGAAACGCACACATTTGCACCGTCAGGTCGATTTGTTTTGTTTTTAAACAAAATTCCAACGCAGCGGCGTACGAGTGTCAAGTGCTTCAAGACTTTTTCAGCAAATGTAAAACATCTAGCAAGTCAACATTTTTGCTGTCACATGTTCATCCGTCACCATCAAAAACGTCATGCGTGGGAATCAGGGCTCATTTATTAAATATTTATTTCATTTTTTTTACAATGATTATTGAATGAATGAATTATTAAGCGGTAATAAAAGAAAACAGAAGAAAAAAAACACAAAATGGCGATATTGCTCATATTATCAAATCCATAACATAATAAAACATATATTTATAAGGATATGTTAAACAAAACGTCATAATCTATGAGGGTGTGAACGAGGTACCCTGAGGTACCTTTCAAAAGTTGAGTCCAGTGAACATCAAAGCATTAACTGTCTGTGTTGTATGTTGGTTCTTTGGCTTTTTTGCAACACTTTGTCCAAAAGAAGTTATACAGTATGTGTTAAAAGCGGGGTGTCTGAAGTTAAGAATGTTTTCATGTTTTATCTTTATCTTAATATTAATATTTGTTCAATTATTTCAACACATTTATTGCTCTTAAGAATGTGAAACTATTACTTTGTAAAAGGTTTTATGATAGCGACTGTTTGACCTGACTCTGGAAGAGATTATTTCTGTTTCCATTAATTCAGGTTGTTAAAATGTTGTTGTTGTTGTTGTTTTACATTAATCGCCATCCCAGAATGGATTGTGCTCGACCTTTAGATGTTCCACTCTAACTTCACTTTTGTTTCCGTGACAAACCCCGACCACATCAATTACTGAGCAGTCATAAATACATAAAAAAATTTTGGGGACACATTATGCTTTAAAAAAAGAAAAAAAAAGAGCATTCAAAATGTGAATCAATGCTGTCCTTTCTAGTGACGACGTGAGTGTTAAACAAGACTTGACTGAGTAGGGCTTAGAGGTATACTCTTAAGTGGCCACTACTGATTAGGCAGCATACTTAAATATAAAATACATACTGTATTCATACACTCTTAAATGGTGTTCCTATTAGGTGTTTTTTTTTTTTCCTGTTCATTGAGATTAAATCTGCCCGGTGAAGCAGTAGAAATTCATGCATTCAATGTTGGTTTTTGGCCTTTCCGCTTATTTGCAGAGATTTCTCCAGCTTCTCTGAATAGTTCAATGATATTATGGACTGTGGATAATAAAATACCTACCTTGCGAATTGTACGTTGAGAAACGCGGTTCTTAAACTGTTGGACTATTGGCTCAAGCAGTTGTTCACAAAGTGGTGAACCTCGCCCCATCGTTGCTTGTGAACAACTCAGCCTTTCGGGTATACTCCTTTTATACCCAATCATGATACTCACCAGTGGAATGTTCCAAAAAGAGAGGATATTTGCAAAACCTTCATAACGTTCATCAGTTGAACATTAAATATCTTGTCTTTGTAGTGTATTTAATTGAATATAGTTGAAAAAGATTTGCAAATCATTGTTTTCTGTTTTTATTTGTTTTTTACACAATGTCCCAACTTCCTTGGAATTGCGGTTTGTGAATATTATTAGGTGGCACGGTGGACACCTCACAGTTCTGAGGACCTGGGTTCAGGTCCGGCCTCGCCTGTGTGGCGTTTCCATGTTCTCCCAGTGCCTGCGTGGGTTTTCTCCGGGTACTGCGGTTTCCTCCCACATCCCAAAAACATGTGTGGTAGGTTGATTGAAGACTGGTGTCAATGTGAGTGCGAATGGTTGTTTGTTTATATGTGCCCTGCGATTGGCTGCCAACTAGTTCAGGGTGTAGCCCGCCTCTCACCCAGAGTCAAGTGGGATAGGCTCTAGCACACCCGCGACCCTAGTGAGGATAAGCCGTCCGGAAAATGAATGAATGAATGAAATATTTTTCGTCCTGCAATTGGTAAAAATCGAGTCTTACAGTAACCAATTGAACAGTAACAGCACAAAAGAATAACAATATCCAAATCCAAGAAGATCCGAGGTCTTGTAGTGTAGTTAGTTCCTTTTTTGCACATGATTCGAACCCTTAACCGTTATGCATTATTTGCAATCTCTGGAAAAAATATATCAGAAAATTGTTAAATCAGAGGTTCACCAGTGAACGGTTGTGCTTCACAAGGTACAAGGTGCTTTTATTGTCAATTCTTCAACATGCGTAACACATAAAGAGGATTGAAATTACGGTACTCAAGGGCCTGCGGTGCTACAAAAGTAACATCATCAAAATAAATAATAGCATCAATATAAAAAGCTAAATAAAACTATGGTATATACAGTGTAAAAAGTATTAATTGAATGAAGGTGACGTGTGCAACATAGTCAAGGTCAGAGAACCAAGGCAAATAAGACATTTATAAATTAGATGACAAAACCCCAATGCTGCAAAACCCCAATGCTGCTAAAGTGGCTGGTGCGACCCTGAGTCTGGTGTGTGTGTGTGTCTGTGTGTGTGTGTGTGTGCGTGCGTGCATGTGCGCGTGTGTGTGTGTGTGTGTGTGTGTGTGTGTGACTACATGTTTGTGGGGCGTCAGAGTTCAGGTGGGCAGATGACTAGAAGAGGTAGAGGGGGCAGAGCGGCCAGAGAGTTCAGATTGCCTGACAGCCAGAATAAAACTGTCTTTGAGTCGGCTAGTCCTGTCCCGCATACTCCGCAGTCTCCTGCCTGATGGCAGCAGACCAAAGAGGCTGTGTGACGTGTGATGGGTGGCATCCCCCGCTATGCGGAAGAATTTGTGGGTGAGGCGGGTGCTGTAAATGTCCTGCAGGGAGGGAAGAGAGGTTCCAATGACCTTCTCAGCTGCCCTCCCTATGCGGTGGACAGTCTTGCGGCAGGATGCGGTGCAGGCTCCGTGCCACACAGTGATGCAGTTGGTCAAGATGCTCTCTATGGTCCCTCTGTAGAACGAGCACATGATGGGGGTCGGGGCTCTGGCTTTTCTCAGCTTGCGCAGGAAGTAGAGACACTGGTGAGCTTTCTTGGCCAGTGATGAGGTGTTGCTGGTCCAGGAGAGGTCCTCTGTGATGTGCAGTCCCAGGAACTTTGTGCTGCGCACTCTCTCTACCACAGCACCATTGATGTTCAGGGGAGCATGCTAGGGGGTGCGCTTTCCTGAAAACCACAACAATCTCCTTGGTTTTTTCCACATTTAGGGAGAGATTGTTGTCCGAGCACCACCCGGCCAGGCGGCTCACCTCACTCATGTAGTCTGTCTCGTCCCCGTTGCTGATGAGACCCACCACAGTTGTGTTGTCTGTGAACTTGATGAAGAGGTTGGAGCTGTATGTCGGTGTGCAGGGTGAAGAGAAGGGGACTCAACACACAACCTTGAGGGGCCCCCATGTTCAGAGTGACGGTGCTGGATGTGTTGCTGCTGACCCATACTGCCTGTGGTCTCCCTGTCAGAAAGTCCAGCAGGCAGTTGCGTATCGAAGTGTTGAGCCCCAGCTGGTCCATTTTGTAGATAAGTTGTTGCGGGATAATGGTATTGAATACTGAGCTGAGGTCTATGAACAGCAGTCTGACATGAGTCCTTACAGTCCAGATGTGTGAGGGCAGAGTGGAGGGCGTTGGAGACAGCGTCATCGATTGACCGGAGGTCCAAAGAGGGGTGGAGGGGAAGTACTTGATGTGGTACATGACGAGCCGCTCGAAGCACTTCATCAAGATGGGAGTGAGAGCTACCGCACCGTAGTCATTGAGGAAGGAGGGAGACAACTTCTTTGCGACCGGGATGATGGTGGTGGCTTTGAAGCACGTGGGGACAACACCATGACTCAAGGAGGCATCTGTGAGTTCAGCTGCACAGTCCCTCGCAACACGACCAGGTATGTTATCTTTTCGTGTGTTGATCCTATCGAGAGATCTTTTCACGCTGTCCCGGGTCAGTGTCAGCACTTGGTCACCAGGAGGGGGTGGAGTCTTGTGTGCAGGGGTGCTGTTGTGTGCCTCAAAGTGAGCAAAGAAGTCATGAGTTCCTTTTTTTTTTTACCTGTCATGTTCAGCTTCATGGCCATACAGAATTGTGGATCTGTATGCCTTTTATGCTGTAACAATTTTGCTCTGCAGCAGGGGCGTTTGAAATACTTTTTTAATTATTCTGATGTTTATTGAAAATACAGCCGGACAGAAAAGTGTTTTAGGGGACAGACGGAGAGAGAGAATGGACAAGGGGAATAGGCGTGTGAACCAAAGCAGAACAACAGTTACACAGTCTAGATATTGGACCACAAGTAACATTACGACAGTCAAATCGTGTCAAGCCAGAGAAATATGAAGAACCACCACCCACACTATTACCATGGTTACCAGGTCCCCGACTGCCAACCATTATCCCTGTACCGTGGTCGTGTGTGATGGGGTGTCATGCATTAAAATTGGGGAGACTGGTGGGGGTGAGGTGAAACGCTCACGGGGCAATGATGACCCGCAACCGTCACCCCCAACCAGGTCAACTAGCTTCCCAAAGGATGTGCGAATGTACTGTATGTGGTGCATTAAAAATCCACGGGGGAAAGGCATGACGGGCCAAAACACCTGGCCGAATGTCCTCCCCAGCCCAGCACTGCCCTCCCCCCACTGACGGGTGTATGATGCATAAAAACTGGAGGTCAGGCAGGACAGAGAAGGGGGGTGACCAGACCGGAGACCAGCACAGATGTGCCAGTACCCTGCCCAGCGTCCGCCTCATCATTCCTCATGCCAGGCCCTCAGGGGACCCTGAATGAGATGTGAATGTGTCCAATGTGTGAAATATGGACAGTATGAATAATACAAATGTGCAGAGTGTATGAAGTAAGAGGTTAGACCCCTGTGGACCCGGCCCGGCTAGAAGACCACAGCGAAAAGGGGGGGGGCTGCGCCTCCCCACCCTAGAGCTGATACCAGCTAATATTCATGATTTCCAACCTAAAACTACATGTGTGTTTACATTCTCCATATATAATATTGTGCTGGGGTGGGCAAACATTGGATTTTAAAAGCGGACAGATCAGCCCTTTCATTCAAAGATGAGGTTACAAAAAAATAGATATAAAAAATGTCTATGTACAGTTGAAACCAGATGTCTACATATACTATATAAAAAGACGCTTTTTTCTCACTATCTTGACATGAAATCAGACTAAACTCGTTATTGTTGTAATTAGGATTACCAAAATGATTTATATTTGTTAAACACCAGAATAATGAGAAGATTTTAGGCAATTATCCATTACTTTCTTCAAAGTCAGAAGTTAACACACAGTAAGATTACTATGCCTTCATCAATTTGGGAAAACCCAGATAATGATGTCATTTCTTTGGTAATTTCTGGTATTGACGACATTTGAGTTAATTAGAGACACACCTTTGGATGTATTTGAGCGAGACACACCTGAAACACACTGCTTCCTTGTAAATCATCATGGGACAGTCAAAAGAAATTAGATGCGCTATCAGGAACAGAATTGTAGACTTGCACAAGTCTGGTTGATCCTTAGGTGCAATTTCCAGATGCCTGAAGGTAGCACGTTCATCTGTTCAAACAATTATACGCAAGTTATAAACACCATGGGAATGTACAGCCATCTGACCGCTCAGGAAGGAGACAGGTTCTGTGTTCCAGAAATATACGAGCTTTGGTCCAAACTGTGCCTATCAACCCAAGAACAAAAGCAAAAGACCTTGTGAAGATGCTGACTGACGCTAATAAGAGTATGTCATGGGCTGAAAGGCCACTCTGTCAGGAAGAAACAATTACTCCAAAAGAAAGACTTAAAAAAGAAAAGACAGGTCATAGTTTGTAAATTCACACAGGAATGAAGACCTTCATTTCAGGAGACAGGTCCTATGGTCTGATTAAACTCAAATTGAGCTGTTTACAAAGTGACTTGACTAACCACCCAAGTCAAACAACAACTGAAAGAGTCTGTGGCAAAAGCCTGGAAAAGCCTCGCACAAAAAATAAAAATAAAGCCAAGAGGCAGAAAGGGAAAGAATCCTATTAAAGATGTTTGCATCGATGAAACTTGACTCCTGGAGGAGTTTGGGTGTATTTTTACATCTCCAAAAAGTAACATGTTTTTTTCTTCCATTTAGTTGTAATGAACATAACCATCCATCCATTTTCTGAGCCGCTTATCCTCACAAGGGTCGCGGGAGTGCTGGAGCCTATCCCAGCTATCATCGGGCAGAGGGCACTATGGTCCCTCTGTAGAATGAGCACATGAAGTGGGTCGAGACGCTGGTGAGCTCTCTTGGCCAGTGATGAGGTGTTGCTGGTCCAGGAGAGGTCCTCCCTGAACTGGTTGCCAGCCAATTGCAGGGCAGAACATAACCATAAGATTGGAATAAATATTATACAGTACTGTATATGTCTGTATTATGTATTTACATGGCCGAGGCTGGTTACCCGGAACAACATTTCCAGGTTTTTGCCAGAGAATTTGAGGATTCTAAGGGAACCAGAGCTACGTAGCACATTCTACATCCATATTTCATAAATATGTGGACTGTAATTATGTTGCCCGCCTGCACATTCACGCTGATTTAGCAAGCCGCCGCCCACAACCAGATCTCTGTGCCTGAGCCACTTGAAGGACTTGGTGAGGGGAAGCTTGTGAAATGTTCTCCCCTCACTGTGCTCTTGAAATATACGAGCAGCGTACCTTCAGTTAATCAGAAGAGAAAAGCTTTTGAAAAGGAAAAACAATATGGCCCACTTCTGGAAAAGCACTAAAGAAGGTGGTAACACACTGCAGCCTGCAGGCCAAGTTGAGAAACAGTATCTATCAGCTTCAAAAAGTAGTGAAACATGATTTGCTTGTGCTCACATATTTGGATCTCTGGGGTCCCTGGCTAGCCATTAATGTGTAAAATTGCACATTTAAATATATTTTTGTGAGTTGTCTACATCGGGAAATGTGTCTTTGAGCAAGCCGTTCAGATTTCGGCCTGACTGTGTGTTGGCAATCTTCTTATCGCCTTGTCCGTCTTGATTTAGAGCAACAATACTATCTTTCAGATCCTAGAGAATTATTTGCCCTGAGGTGCCATATTGAACTTCCAGTGACCTGTCTGTATGAGGGTCTGAGATAAGAACACACCTCCTCCCCAATCACACATTAAGACATTATTGGCTGTGTGTTGAGTTACTTTGAGGGGACAATAAATTTACACTGTTCTACAAGCGGTACAGTTACTACTTGACATTGTAGCTAAGTGTCATTTCTTCACTGTTGTCCCATGAAAAGATAATGAAATATTTACACAAATTTGAAGGTTGTAGTCACTTTCTTGAGGTACCCACTGTACCTGAGGGCTTGGGGATGTGTCACACACCTTTTTTTTTTTTTTTTTTCCCCAGACTCAGGGCTTGAGCTCGTAGCCACCAGTCACCCCTGGTTGTCATTGTTCCGAAATGTGGGTTGAAGAATAGTGGCTTATTTGCATGAGGCCAGTCCCCTCAAAACAGGCAACTTTCACAACAGGGATTTTCAATGCATTTTCAATGAGTTTTTGGAGACAAATAAAATTTTGTAATTCAGTAAATCCATCCATCGATTTTCTGTACCGATTTATCCTCACAAAGGCCGCGGGCGTGCTGGAGCCTATCCCAGCTATCTTCGGGCGAGAGGCGGGGTACACCCTGAACTTGTCGCCAGCCAGTCGGGGGGCACATAGAAACAAATAACCATTCGCGCACACATTCACACCTAAGGGCAATTTAGAGTCAATCAACCTACTATGCATGTTTTGAGGATGTGGGAGGAAACCGGAGTGCCCGGAGAAAACCCACGCAGGCACAGGGAGAACATGCAAACTCTACACAGGCGGGGCTGGGATTTGAACCCCGGTCCTTAGAACTGTGAGGCAGATGTGCTAACAAGTCGTCACCGTTCCGCCCCTAATTCAGTAAATATTAAAGATAATTTAGTTTTCATTCAAGTCTGCATGTATGTGAATATCAAAGACAAGTCGGTATTTCACTGAACCTACATGTTTTTGTAAACAAAGACAATTTAGTCTCCAACAAAGTCAACATTCACATTTTTGTAAATCCCAGTCTTCAATTACCGAACATACGTGATTTTGGAAGCCAACAAACACATTTTTGTAAATATCAGAGACAATTTAAGTCTTCAATGAATCATATACTGTACATGTTTTTTTAAAACTTTAAAGAAATTCAGATTTTTTGCCAAAGCTGATGGATGCATTCTTGTAAATGTTAATGACAATTTAGCCGTTAACTAAGATAACACGTGTCTTTGTGAATGTCAAATACAATTTCGTCTTTAATCAACAATTCATGTTTTTAGAAACAGCGACCCAAGCCTTCCCATACTTGCCCTCTTTTTGGAATTTGCAATAAATCTCATTATGAGTGGTTACTTACTGAAGTTGTGTGCAATCTTTTGGTTGAGCATGATGTGTTGTGCACTGCTGGGTTCCGGTGCTCCAAAGGACCCCGCGTTTTCAACAGAAAATTGCATGTCCAAACGCGTTGTGTCAACTTCAACGTGTTGTTGGCTTCCTTTCCCCCAAAATGATTTTACAATCTGCAGAGAAACAACAACAACAACAACAACAACAAAAAACTGTAGGAGAAATGGACACATTACAAAAATAATAACCCTGTACCAGATAATTAATGACGATACATGATAGCATATCATAACAATGCCCATATACCTTGGAAATATGCCACCTGGTGGCTGTGACTAGTATAAGGACGACAGAGAAATTGTGCTTGACCTTATCGGTTCCACTGGATGTTTAAATCCCAATTATTTGATGTAGAATACATGGGTTATGTGGTGTGGTACCTTATCAGTACCAACGAGGTCCCAGTGGAAAGCCTTGGTGTGATGTGGTGTGGTCTTTCGTGGACCGATCTTGAAATCGAGAGGTAAAGGTGGGGGTGGCGGGATGTCCTTGGTGCAAGGTACTTTGTCCCCTACCGAGCCTGCTGTATGCCGGTGAGGATGCCCTCTGCTAGAGGGTGGTGGGCCAAGGTGGGAGGGGGTAGCATCGGGGGCGGTCTGCTTTGGAACTTCTTGGGGGGGATTTGGATTCATGTCGCCAGCTGAATTTGGGTCTTCATAAACATCCTCACCAGCGGACTCGACATCAGAGCCGTTGATGTCCTCTCCTATGTCTTCTGCTATGCTTAGATGTCGGAGGCTCTCGTTGACCTCAAGCATGCGTTCACTCTTGGACTTTCTTCTCCAGTCCGAACACACCTTGTGAATGGCCTGGACCCAGGCATCGCGCTCCGTCTGGACAGTACCAGGAAGTGGCTGACACGATGGGGGCACTCTGAAGCTGTAATAAACCAGCAAGCCACACTGTCCTTATCCTTTGTACTGCTTTGATGGAATATATTGTTGAGAGGTGTTTGATATAGATAGGAATGTCACTTCCTTCGAAAATTGCTTGTGAAAGTGCATCACGGCATATCGTAGTAATTGTCAGGTACTGTTATGTCCCAAGTGTGGTGATTCTTAGATTAGTGTGCCGTGAGCGCTCTTCAGGTGTGCCGTGGTTAATTAGTAATCTATCCCACTTGGAGGAAAGAAGGTTTTTCTCCCAGAAAACATTTTCAAAATAGAAAAGTTACAAACAAGCATGTCATTTTGCTCCTGGACTGACTATAAATCTCCTGGGATATAGTGATATTGTATTTTAATGTAAGTGAAAATCTGCGTGAAACATTTACAAAATTCATTATTTGTCGCATATAACAATGCAGCATCCCTGCAAGATTCTGAGTCACGTGTCCTATTATAAGCTTTTGTGTTCTTGCTTTGTCAAGTGGGGTGCACACATACCAATAATCGGGCCTGATTTCAGCCCCATTGGTCCCATACACCCAAAGTCAATAAAGGTTCAATTATCGGATTTCACAAAAAGATTATTCTGATCGATTCTCCTGTGGTATTGGATTCATTCATCATCATGTTATCATGGTGAGGTTCACTCACTGGTATTCATTTTTGCGAGTGACAAGCGTGAAGGTATCGATGCTGTGAGGTTTCTGTACTTTGGTGTCGCCATCCGACAGATGGATCACAACGCTTACGGGCTTCGAGGACATCAGCTCGCCGTCGCCTCGGTGACTAAAGGGCCCCGAGTGTTAACTGGCCAGGGTGCAGCTGAACCTCATATCTGGAATGACAGTGGAGGAGATCATGTGTTTGGCAGCAAGTGTGGTATCTAGAATATCAAATTATGGCCGTTCCTCCAATAGACAGTGTGCCCCAATTAGTTGCCTTTTTCTTAACTGGTGCATTATCCACTTTAGAGAAATAGATGCCTCACTTAAATATATAAAAAATGGATAGTAGATCATCGAGACTATTGTTCAAAGACACACGTACGCACACACACACACACATACACACACACACACATTAGTCAATTCAAGAGCGCAACTGAAGTCCATTGCTCACCAAAACAGCAGCACCTACTAAAGCACGTGAAAAGTAAAAGTGTGGCTACTTATCACATGTTGTAAACAAGTTCCCTGCGTAGTAGTCTTTGGAGGATGAACTCAGGTGAATTGGAGACAGCAAAATGAAACAATTACGGTAGATTCTGACAGGCATAATACTCATCGTTGTGTGTGTCCACGTTTATAGCTAAAGTCAAAAGGATTGGTTTTGGTGTAATTTAAAGAAATTTGGACCGATTTTTAGAGACATTCTCTTGTTAGAAAACTGAGCAACTACCTGATCCTAGAACGGCAGCTGACTTCTTGATGATATTCTGCAAAATATCAATATTCATGTGCCTGAAGCAACAAAACAGTCCCAGAGCATTCACACCTACAGGCAATTTAGAGTCCTCAATTAACCTACCCTGCGTGTTTTAGAAATGTGGGAGGAAACTGGAGAAAACCCACGCAGGCACGGGGAGAACATGCAAACTCCACACAGGCGGGGCCGGGATTTGAACCCCGGTCCTCAGAACTGTGAGGCAGGTGTGCTAACCAGTGGTTCACCGTGCCGCCCAAATCAAGAAACAATGAATAGGATTTTTAATGTGGAAGTTCATTCTGGAACAAACCAGATATCCAAGACGGAAGTAACGTAAATGACCCAGAACAAAATGTTTGTACTTGACCCATCGGAATGATGCCAGTCCGCCCCTGTGCAGCATAAGGACACCTTCCCGGAGGGTTTGCGATGCTTGAGGCTGCTGGTGTGTCCCTGCACTACCCCCCTCAGCATGACTGTAGATGTTCCTGTAAATTATCTGGTTTACAAGCTGCATGATCTGGAGCAAAGGAAGCACACATGATAATGGAGAGACAGCAAAAATGTGGGTATGAACTTAATCGTGTAGAGATTCAACCTTGTGCTTGTCGTCCACTGAAGTGGCCTCCAGCTCATAATCATGGTGGCCTTTGAACGAAATAGAAAATCTAGAACCAACTCCATCATCACAACTCTTGACGATGGCGAAGGGAAGTTGGCGCTTGACGATGCCTTTCTCAATGGTGCACAGCATTTTGGTGTTGAAATCCATCTGGATGGATGGATGGACGGACGGACGGACAGACAGACAGACAGACAGAGAGACAGACAGATAGATAGATAGATAGATAGATAGATAGATAGATAGATAGATAGATAGATAGATAGATAGATAGATAGATAGATAGATAGATAGATAGATAGATAGATAGATAGATAGATAGATAGATAGATAGATAGATAGATAGATAGATAGATAGATAGATAGATAGATAGATAGATAGATAGATAGATAGATAGATAGATAGATAGATAGATAGATAGATAGATAGATAGATAGATAGATAGATAGATAGATGGACGGACGGACGGACCTGAAAAACCCGCTTCTTCCACCTGTAGCGTCCATGCTTGTGCACACTGAAGTTGTACTGTGACGGAAGCTGTTCCTGTGTGGATAGCCCCAACATAATAAATATTGAATACATTCAAGAAGAGATGAATAGATGACAAAATGCCTGACAGTAGTGCTGGGCGATATGGCCTAAATGTTTCCCCTAATTTCGATATTCGATCCAACTCGATGTTTATTGTATTAAAGTTTATAAATATAAAAAACTGGACCAGACATAATTGATTTACATGATAAAGCAGAAGGTTTATTGAACAATTATACACATCAAAAAGAAATAAATTACTTTTCCCTGCAGGTATTCCAAAATATAATAATCTCAAAATTACCGATGCACTGAAATGAAAATACTTGAAATGAAAATACAAACAAAAACAAAAAAACGAAAATGAGAAACCCAAGGCCGAAAACCGAAACACCGGAAGAAATTATCAAAATTGCATTTATGGCTATGACTGCAGAGCTGCCAACCTATTGAAATTCACTTCCAGAACTTCACTTGTCTGAATTTTAATCTTTTAAAATTATGTCTAGAACATTACCAGGGGACAGTTTTTGCAGTATGTTATGTAATAAGATAAAAATAATTCTGCATACTGTTCAATTGCGCAACATACTAATTACTCTACAGTTGTAATCGTTAATATATTATGGCTTCAATATTTGTTATTTGAATGTATTTCTAAGGGTTTGGCGCTGTTGCAGGTCGTCATCACTTAAAAATTAGGTGGCACCGATGCAATTAAACATGCCCAGTTTGCCGGAATTTAAGAAGAAGAAAAAGACACGAAGACGAAACGTGACTTCATGTGGAACAAATACAATGCGGTGATCTGTAAATTAAGCAAATACAAAAATAAATACAAGAATCATTTTTGAGAATGCCACACAGTGCAAACCCAACTGTCCGGAACAGCTAGCTCAGACATCAATGGCCGACCTACTGTCAAACTATTTGCGTGATCGGCGGTGGCTCACGCAACGGAGCTAGCTAGTAGCTGCTAATGCTAATGTAAACAAATCCCGTGAACACTTTCTATCTTGTCTATGATCAACAAACAACTATCTTGTGACCTTCCGACCCCCCGTTCACAGAGCGAACACAAAAACACAAGCGCTTCAACTTCCACCACGATCGCTACGCTCTCCATTGTTGTTCTGTTTACGTTACAGGATCAGCATGGAGTTGCGGCTCTCTTTAACGTGATACATGCATCGCACTCAATAACATGCTTCATCCTCAGGTGATTTTACACGGCTATGCCTGTCTTCTTCGTAACACCTTTTATACACGGTTTTGCTTGCGACATTTTTTTCCAAATGATAGACGTGCCCTTTTTTCGGAGTATTTATTTATGGCACGCTAGTTGCGAGCATCTTCGCCTCCATGTTGGCGGAAGTCTCACGGAATAACGAAAAGTATAGAAAATAAAATTGGTGATCCCCTTTTTCCATATCAAGCATGAATAAAATATCGATCAAACCGAGCTTCTCGATATATCGCCCAGCACTACCTGATAGTATCACCATTTTCAAAACAAGTCGATTTTGTGGTTGTTGCCTGTCAAAAACAAATTAGCTACCAAATGTCTGACTGAGTGATTTGAACATACCCATCATCGTCCATTGCTGACGACTGTGTATGTCACATTTTAGATCAATAAAAATAGTTTTTTAACACGAAACATTGCGTAAAATACACCATCAATCGAGTATTATCAGATGGACTTTTGCACCGGAAACTTCAATCTATCTTTTCACAAACCTAAAAATATGTTGTTTGTTTAATTATTTAAAATGTTGAAGCAAATTTGTCTGGAATGTCTCAATAGCTGTTCATGTTCCTTTCAGCATATAGCAATATAGCCAATAAAGCTGATATGTTACATTGAAAGCCCATTAATTCAGAGTTCATCGTTTATTCCCCACCCCATTTTCACCTGCATGGACCAAATTAAGATCCCTTTTCCAGAATTCAATAAATGCAAAATTTAAAATAATCTATACAGACATGGCATTCTATTTGGAAGAGAATATGATTCTTTACTGAACATGTTCCATCTGAGCCGGTAAATTCTTTTGACATGATCAAATTGATTGGTAAAATTTGCAGTTTTGCGCAAATGCATTTTTTTTTCTCAGAGTGATCCAAATGGATTTACAGCATTCTTGAAAACAGTTCTTCAAGCTTTTTGTTAATGTTGTGCATTTCTTCTTGTCCAATCAGGGGTCGCCATAGCAAATTATTCCCATAGTTTGTGAGGCACAGTTTTTATGCCAGACGCCCTGACGCAACTCACTGGATGGGTATGGGATCACTTACCGGGATTCGAACCCACACCCTCTGCCGAAAAATAAGCAGCATGCACAACTACACTACTGGTGCATAACTCCATCTTCAATCATCTCCTCAAAATACATTTTTAACATGACTGTTTTTATCCAAGGTTGTTGGCACTTGGCTCATTACAGCAAAGTGATAGCGATCGGCTCTTGAGTGAAGGTTTTGGGAGAATAATTCTGGCGGTCAACGGATGCACTTTAAAAAAAAAAACATTTTTCATTGGTTATATAGCTGAATGTTTATAACAGCTGATGCAAGAGAACATGGAAAATTTCATTATATTACAAAGTCAAAGTCATTGTGAAGTGGACCCACAAGGTGTTCACTCGAGAGCAATGATATTCAAACAGGAAAATGAAATGACACTCAGATATTGCACATGAAAACTGAGATGTCGCTGAACAGAAATTTCAAAGGAAGAAATTAATGTGTTCATGTAGTAACAGTAGGGGACTAATTCCTGCGCATTTTCTATATGTACCCAGCTCACCTACTTGAAAAAGTGTTCAACTTTTTCACATTTTGCCATTTTACAAGCACAAACCTAAATGTTTTTAATTGAGATTTTATGTGATCGATCAACACGAAGTAGCTCATGATTGTAAACTGGAACAGAAATTATACTGTGCATAGTTTGCAAAATTTTAAGAAAACTAAAAATCTGAAAAATGTGGTGTGCATTTGTATTCATCCCCCCCTGTGTCAATACTTTGTAGAGCCACCTTTCGCTGGAATTAGACCTGCAAGTCTTTCGGGGTATTTCTCTACCGGCTTTGCACATCCAGACATTTTTGCCCATTCTTCTTAAATAGCTCAAACTTGGCCAGATCGGATGAAAAGTGTGTGCGATATGGATACTTTTTTTCATTGCAAGGTATGAAAGGGGATGACAGTTTAGATGAATGGAGTGTATACTTGTAAATACATCATCAATTAACATGGCAAATCCCAGATATCATGCAAATATCCCTGATAGTAACTGTGAGCAATACAGTTGCCATCATGGGATGATAGCATCGTGACCTCAGGTCAGCATAAAGAAGGTATGAATTGGATGTGGTCTTAGATAAAATATTCTGACCTCCTCAGGGGCACGATGTAGTTTGGTTAACTGGCCCCGGTCCTTCCTGGCCAGGTCCAGAGCGTCGTCGATGGACAACTCTCCAGTCTTCACCTTGTTCATGATGCTCAGCTGCATCTCATTGCTCAGCTGAAATCACAAATCATCACAACCGAATCAAGGTTTGCTTGGTATTGGATCGATAGCAAAATATGCAGAATAGCACACCACTACTATCCATCTTCAGGGTGAGTAGTTTTACTTAAAGTTTTCTTGTGCACTTTTCTTCATACCTGTATGAAAATTTTAAATCTCTGTAATGTCAGAAGATCTGCCTTATCCATGAATTTACATTTGGCATTTCAATTCATCACAGAAAAATCTTTGTTTCTGATCAAGTCATATGCAAATTTACCCTCCACAATGTTGTATGAAAACATGTTAAATATGTTTTTAATATGTTTATATTTATCACCAGGGTTGTGGGGGGGGGGGGGGGGGGGTTACTTTAAAAATGTATTGCGATACAGTTACTAGTTACCTGTTTTAAAAAATACATATATGCAGTAACGTAATCCAAGTTCCACAATATCCAAGTAATGTAACTTGATTACTTTCAATTATTTTTGGATTACTCCTACACAAACTGTGACAAAATAAATTCAATATCAATAGCACGCCTGCCTTCCAACTTATGACACAGTGATGCGCTGCTAACTCTAAAAAAAAGTTGCAGCTCAAAACCAACAACCAGCCTCTCTGCACATTAAAATTGTAATCCTGCAAAAAAAAATCTGATTTTTAAAAATAGTTGTACTTGTAATCTGATTAAAAGTTTTTTTTCAGTCGCTGTAATGCAGTAAAAATAAATGCAATAGTAACTCTAATACAGTAACCTTTTCTGGGGGGGCAGGAGGGGGCATTCTGGTTACATAATTCTGTTGCATGTATTCTGTTAGTCCCCAAGCCTGTTTATTACGCATACATTTAAATAAATATTAAAAGTGAGTCTGATGGTTAAGACTTAGACCAGATGGAAGTGGACTGTAACATCCAAAAATGGAAAATAAATTTCTGTTTCCAGATCATCACCAAAATTGAATTGCTTCCTCTTTCGGCCTGATGTACCACCCCTCGCAAAAAGGTTTAAGGAAATTATTTAGTCTGGTTTTAGTCCGAGTGCAGCACAGTGATGTTATGGTTAGCACATTTGCCTGTAGAGGTGTGAATGTAATTGTGAATAGTTGCTTGTCTATATGCGCCCTGATCGCACGGGCACATATAGAAGAACATATAGAAGTGGTATAAATACACTTTGAACAAGTGCTGCTTAACATAATCTTTCTCGTCCCAACACACAAGTGGTCTCTCACCTGTGGCAAATCCTCAATGAATCTCTCCATTCTGGACACATTGTCCTTCTTCTTTGCTCCTAAACTCGGCATTCTCAGAATTCCTCTTCAAATCGAGTGCACCTCGAAACTGCAGTGGAGTTGTTTGGTTCTTTTCCGGCACCGATCTGCTCCTAAAAAAAAGTCCATCTGTTGTCGTATTGTGTATGTGTGTGTGGCAGTTCCCCGCCCACTTCAGCTCAGGTTCCAGTACTTGTAGGTATGTCAGGCCTGACTAAGGCCCCACCTCTCCCTGCTTACCTTTCAGCTTTCTCCTCGGGGCGCGCACGTCTGCACAAGTGTGCGGCCGCATCAAGCAGTGACACACTCCACCACATTGACATCATCATTCGGGTGGGATATGTACTCCAATAGGGCGGTTTGAAATGAGGAAGATGGAGCAACGGGGAACTGGAACCAAATGTTTCATTGCAACTATCCCCAGCCCTTTGCCTTTATAGCATGGCTTGTGAAATACCAACAAATCACAGAATTTGAGTTGGTTCATTTATATGACTAATTGGAACCACAAAAGTCAAATGCCCCAAAACGTGTACAATATTTCTGGAAAAAAATATAGGTAAAAAGGTGAAACTAAACGTGGAGGTGAAACTACAGTATAGTCACGTGCTAACATCACCCAAGGCAGATAATGTTTTGAGAATTTGGCTCTCAACAGGAATGCTTTTAGTTTCTTTCTTTTTCTTCTGCTTTTTTGTGTTTTAACAACTACCAGTGATAACAAAGAGGAATAAAAATTGCACACAATGTAACACAGGAGAGCATCTAGCTATTAGGTACAATATGAGCGAGACAATAAATGTAATATCAATTATGAATGCAGTTAACCAAGCAGATGTTAATGTAAGTAGCATATTCAATAGGTGAAAGCATAATGGCTCATCAATTTTCTATACCGCTTATCTTATTTGGGGCTGTGGGAACCTGGAGCTTGTCCCAACTGACATCAGGCGAAAGATCACCAGTCAGTTGCAGGGCACAGGGCACATGCTGTATAAAGACAGACAACCTTTCATGTTAACATCATCATTGAGTGGGAACTGAACCGATGCTGCATGCACCAATGTCGGGCAGATTTACCACTACACCATCAGTGACAACACTTAATGTTCTATTACACTGGAACCTCAGGTTACGAATTGAATTTGCTAACTTACTGGTGACTCTGCGGTA